>NW_027203120.1:0-107382 GCF_024711535.1 Dipodomys merriami | reverse complement strand
GCCACAGAGTGTCTCCATGACATCTCTGGCATCCAGTATTCAGATAATTAGGGAAAGGTTATGAAAGCCTATTTGGTGTGGATAGTGAATCATTGCAGCAGGTGGCACAGAGGATGGGAAAGCGAGTTTAGGAGTACATGGGTCACATCAAGTCTCAAGATGTGCAGATCTACCATCAAGAGAGCTGGACATTATGTTGCATATGTTACATGATAGCCTTTGCTAATGCCATCTTAGACACATGTTATACTACAGTGACTCTGCTGTCTACTACCACAAATGCATGGAAGAGAGATAGAAACTTCATACAGTTGCTGACATCACCAAGATCATCCTAAGGAAGAACTTCATAGACATTATCATCTGATTGTGTGTGGGGTCTGGGGTGGGGGTGGGGGGTATATGTGTGGACACTAGGGATTCAACTTTGGGCCTGGACAGTGCCCCTGAGCCTCTTTTGCTCAAGGCTTGTACTATAGCTCTTAAGCCACAGATCCACTTTCAGCTTTTTTGATATTTTATTGGAGTCTCATAAGTATTTACTTACAAGATAAACTTTAATTATGAGGTGATATGATTTTAAGGATGATATACTACTATGCAAATGCAATAAATAAAAATGGGAGGTAAAAAGACACTCTAAGGAGTATATAGGAAGTTTTATGAAATCCATGAAAGTATATCTTAAAAAAGTGTTATTAGTGACTTAAACAGCAGTGCTAAATTTTTTGTCCTGGATAAATGAATGCAGTCAGTTATTTCTGTTTAAATGTATAATGTTATTTTTATCTTTTTACTGTTTGTAATCTATACTATTAATATTAATAGGTGTAGGAGACTCGAGCTGAGCTGTTGAACCTGGAAAAGGTTTGAGAGGTTGGAACACCACCTCAATAGTACTCAGAAAGCTGAGAGCTGACCATGCAAAGGTTAAAACACAGCTCTGTGAAGTAAGCCAGGCCCAAAGTTATTTGAAATAACTAGTATATGTCTGAGACAAACAGAAACTGTCAGACAAGTTGATGTTAGGTGAAATGAACCCCAAGATAAGGATTCAAAGTTTTTTTCTTTCTTGAGATTGTTTCCAACATACTTATAAAATGATTTCTTTGTTGCTTTATATGTACCTCCCCCATGGTATTAGCCCTGCTTTCACTGTATTTGATGTTGGTATAATTTGTGGAAAGGAAGGGAAGAAAAACAAATTGTTTAAATAGGGATACTGGTGGACCCATTGCAACAATGAGATGTACAACACATTATGTCGAAAAGCGAACTTTACAACTTGGGGGGGGTAGGAAGAGCGGGAGGGAGGGGTGTGGGGAGGGATGGGGGGAGGGATGGGAGATGGAAAGGGATAGGAAGGGAAAACAAAGGAGGAGGCAACAATGCTTAATAAGAAATGTACTCATTATCTTGCCCATGCAATTGTAACTCCTCTGTATGGTATTTTCACAATAAAAAAATCAATCAATAAATAAATATATAAATAGGGTTACAGGTGACCCCATTACAACAATGAAATGTATAAGATGTTATGTTGAAAAACGAACTTTACAACTTCGGTGGGGGATGGAGGGAGAGAAGGGGGGTTGAGAGGGGAAGGGATGGTAAGGGGAAACAAAGGAGGAGGTAAGAATGCTTGATAAGAAATGTACTCACTATCTTGCCAATGTAATTGTACTCCTCTGTATGGTATTTTCACAATTTTACAAAAAAGCACAGCTCTGGAGAGGGTTAAACTATTGCCCCCTTCCATAGTGCTTTAAAGGCCTTGAAGCCTGGGAGGTAAAAGAATTGACAACTTAACCTAGGAAGCTAGATAAAATAGACCAAATGTCTGGATTTTCTCTGGGTTGCATTCTCCTTTCTCAAAACAAAAAGGGAACCAGTGTTTCTCACTCACTGTGGTGGCTCTGATTGCAATATAGAAGCTTCATTTTTGCATGTATCCATGGTAACATTCCCAGCATGAATTCAAATAAATATGATTGCTTGTGTGACCTGGGGCCCAGGTGCCAGTAAGCCTTGGTACCCAAGGTCCTCATTGATTTTTTTTTCTTTTTCTCTATACCTGTCTGGTATTTTCTAATTTTCTTCAGCTTGGTATCCTATTGCACTGCCTTGGGTTGCAATTAGCAACAAATATGAATATTCTTGAGTTGTAAAACATAAAAGACTTACAAACTTTCTTATCCCAGATGGCTTCAAACCACAATCCTCAGATCTAAGCCTTCTGAGTAGTATTACAGGCATAAGCCACTGGCAACCAGCATGCATCTGAAGAATTGATGTCAGTGAGATCTTTCTTGGGGAATGTCTGCACATCTCAGTCCTCCTCAGCTCTGTTCCTTCCTGTTGCCCAAACAGAATCAAACACTTTCACTCCTTTATGTTCAAAATCCTTGAAGTTAGTGAACTGACTTGCCTGCCATGTACCTCCTTTCTATAAATACAATAGTGGGTTTTACTTCTTACCATCGATTAACTAAATTAACTGGGATCCACACAGAGGTGACATGTCCTTTTCTGGAATGCACACCGTACACCTATGTTTTACTTTATCTAATAAAGTTAACATAACTTACCTTGTTTGAGGTTTCTTAGTTCCCATATTTCTTCCTTCTCATCCCTCTTTCCCTTGCACAGAAGGAAGAACAATTTGGAATTGTGAAGAGTGAGTTTTTAGTCATTTTCTGAAAAGCTTTGCCAATGGATCCTGATTTCCAAGTCCTGAGTAACTGGCCTGTAAAGCCTTGTTCTTTAATCTCTCCTCAGCTGACACAAATGACCATATATATCTTAAAAAGGCTTTGGGAAATGAGTTCAGATTATCAGTTAGGAATCCTAATTACCTGGTCACTGCGCATAAGTTGTTTTTGTTTTTTGTTTTGTTTTGTTTTGTTTAAATAGTGTACAATTAGTACCAGAATTAGACTTCCAAGTATTTTTTTAAATTCAAAGCTAGCAGGCTTTCTTATTTGAACCACAGATCAACTTCTGCCCCACTCTCTTTATCTTTTGGTGGTAAATAGGACAGAAGTGTCCCACAGGAATTCAAGGGCACTACACAGTATCCTCAAATCTGAGGACTGTGGTTCACAGCCAGCCTGGGTAGGAAAGTCAATGAGCCTCCTATTCCCAACTAATCAGCAAAAAGAAGTGGAACTGTGGCTGAAGTGGTAGAGCAGCAACCTTGAGCCTAAAAAAAGCTAAGATAAAGCTAAGAAAAAAAAGTTTTATAAAAAGGTAAGTGAAAAACAGATCTAGCACTAAGACAACCACAAAATAAATTTTTAAAAAAGTACAAGAGAGCACAAAGAGTCTTAGAAATGATAAAAATTAACAAGAAACTGGTGGCTCACACTTGAAATTCTAGCTACTCAAAACACTGAAATCGAGCATTACTATTCCAAGCCAGCCAGGACAGGAAAGCCCATTGTGTGTGTGTGTGTGTGTGTGTGTGTGTATGTGTGTGTAAAAAGCCCATTGTGTGTGTGTGTGTGTGTGTGTGTGTGTGTGTGTGTGTGTGTGTGTGTGTGTGTATGAGTGTGTGTGTGTTCCTTTCTGGGATATGATCTACAAGTTTTTGCTTGACCATTTCCAATCTTTTGGAGGTTAATTTGAGATAAGAATTTCATGAACTTTCCTTGTCCTCTGACAATGAACCGCAATCAGTATAATTCAGGACCTTGTGGGAGTGTCTATACTTCCCTCCTACTAATCACCAAAACCAAAAAATGAACCAAATTGCAACTGTTACTAAACTTTTAGAGCATTCTATCCTTCAGCAAGATTGGTGAGGCCCTAAAAACAAGAGAGAGAACCAACAAATAAATAAATGTATGTGAAGAAGAAAAGAGCCAATTAGTTTTTTATAATATAGACTCATATCTTTAATCCAAGCTGAAATGTAAAGATTACAGTTCGAATCCAGCCTGGGCAGGAAAGTCCAACTAACTTCTTTTTGAGTGTGCTAGACATGGGCTTGAACTTGAGGGTTTTTACTCAAGTTTAAAAATACTACTTCCTGTCTCATCTGGTTAATTGGAGATGAGTCTGATGGACTTTCTAGCCCAGGCTGGCTTTAAACTGTAATCCTTAGATTTTAGGATACTGTGTAGTGCCTTGGTTCCCATGGGACTCTTATCTACTATTAACCACTAAAAGAAAAATAGAGGCAGAAGTTGAGCTGAGGCTCAAGTAGTAGAGCCTGCTAGCTTTGAAATGAAAAACAAAATACCCAAAATAAAACAAAACAACCCTCATAGTCACTAGGCCTTGAATTCAAGCCTCCCCTCCCCCCCCAAAAGAACCCTCAGGAGTTGAGTTTTTGTTCCTGCTAGCTTTGAGCAAAAAACAAAAGGCCAAAAATCTCATGGACAGTGAAGTAGTGTGGCCTAAATGTAGAGCCTGCTAGTTTTGATCTAAAAAAACAAGCCAGGTGCCTCTGGCTCATGCCTGTAATCCTTGCTACTCAGGAAGCTTAGATCTGAGAATCACATTTGGAAGCCAGCCTCGGCTAAAAAGTCCCCTGGTGACTGTTTTTTTTCCAACTAAGTAGAAGTGGCACTGTGTCTGAAAATAGTAGTGTACCTGCTGTGTCCCTGACAGACAGTTCCTAGGCATTGAGTTCAAGCCCCCAACTGACAATATCAATAAATTAATTAATTAAATACTGAGCATAAATGAGTAGGCCCTAATAATAAAGGACATAAACTTTGAAAAAGGGGGAAGGGACAATCAAATAAATGAAAAGGTGGAAAAGGAGCTATTAAGGCTTTCTAAATCAAAACTGTAAGTCTACCTGCTCAGATTACTGAAAACTGAGGACTGTGGTTCAAAGCCAGCCCAGGCAGGAAAGTACAGGAGACATATTTTACTGTGTTCAGTATGGGGGCTTGAACTTGCTATGTTTTGCTCATGGCTACAGGTCTACTTCTTCTAACCTCTTGGTGGTTGTTAGAGATAATTGTCTCATTGACTTTCTTGCCCAAGACTGGCATTGAACCATGATTCTCAGATTTCAGTCCTTTCTGTAATGCTCTTGACTTTCTATTGATATTCTAATCTCCTATTAACCACAAAAAATGCAAAAGTTGAGCTGTGGCTCAAGTAGTGAAACCAGCTACTATTAAGGTAAAAATAAATAAACCTCAAGGAAAGTCATCTTGACTTAATTTCAAGACCTAAGAACCACCACTCAATTAAAAAAAATAGAACCTCAGTCACTGTGACCTGAGTTTAAGCCCTAGAAAAAGAGCTGCAAAAAAGAAAAACAGCCTGTAGTTTACCTGTGGTCAAAGTTGTAGGGCATGGTAGTTTCAAGGGAAACAAAAAAACAGCATAAGAGCTAGCGCCTAATAACAAATGTCAAAAGGAAAGAAAGAAAGAATAAATAACTGAAAAGGTGAAAGAAGAGGTAATTAAAGATTTGTAAATGTTGACTCACACTTATAATTCTGAATGCTAAGGAAACGGAAATCTGTAGGTCATGGTTCAAAGCCATACTGGACAGGAAAGTCCATGAAACTTGCTTCAGTGTGTTCAGTTGAGGGACTTAAAATTGAAGTGTTTTGCTCAAGGCTACAGCTCTACTATCTTCCACCTATTAGGTTGACTGGAGATAAGAGTCCCATTGACTTTTCTGCCCAGGCTGACTTTGAACTCTGATCATCAGATTTCAAGCCTTTCTGTACTGCCCTGGACTACCCATGGAATTCTTGCCTCATATTAATCACTTAAAGAAGGCAGAAGTTTAGCTGTGGCTCAAGTAGTAGAGCCACCTACCCTTCAGTTAACTAAGTAAATCAATAAAACCTCAGAAAGAGAGGAGAGGAATGAGAGTGAAAGACAGAACGTCTTACAATAAGCAAAAGGAAAGAAATGTATATATCACCTGGGAGAAATAATTGTATTGTCAAAGCTTATAGAATTGTATTGTCAAAGCTTATAGAATTCACAAACTTTAACAACCATAATAATGACAATTTGCATTGTGAAGGTTAAAATATGTTTGTGACTTCAACTAAATATCACTATTCCACAATATTCTGAAATAAGAGAAATTTAGGTAATCACCTAATCTCAATAATAGTAAAAATCTCAAAAAGAGTCACCAGGCCTTAATTTCAAGCCCTAACACCAACGTGCCTAACTCCGGCACACACACACACACACACACACACACACACACACACACACACACACACACACACACACACACACACACACACACACACACACACACACACACACACACACACACACACACACACACACACACACACACACACACACACACAGAGCAGGAGCTGAGTTCTCATGCTTGGAGCAAAAGCCAAATGAAACAAAAAGTAGACTGTAGTAGACCTATGGCTTAAGTAATAAAGCAAGCTGCTTTTAAGAGAAAAGAAAAGAAAACCTGAGTATGAAGGCAAGGCCCTAAGCCCCTGACTCTTCCCAGAATGGAAATCAGTCATGGAATCCAACAGTTTGTGCTTGTTCTTGGGATCACAGCTGAACGTGCCCCTTCAGTTCTAGGCCCTCCTATCAAAAATAGAAGGTAGGCTTGTTCTTGGCTTCTGGCACAAGTACCTTGTGTAAAGGAAGCCCCTCCTCTTGCTTCCTGGATTCCAGGGTTCAGCCTCTCTTGTGAGTCAGGGTGGGACGTGGATGGCAGTGTGACAAGAGGTTCCAAATAGAGTGGCAGCTGTGCTAATTGACTTGAGGCTGACAGCTGGATGCCAGGGCTAAGTGATAACAGGTAGCTATCTCTGATTACCCAGCAGTAGGGAGAATGAGCTGGAGCACCTACTGGCTCTGCCTATCAAGTCCACCCCATCTCCTCTGCCCCTGTAACAACCAGAGGTTTAAATGGGGATCTGAGTTGGCTGTGTCAGATTCCTGCTCCCCAGCCCTACCTGTTTGCCTCTGTGTACACCACTGCTGAGGACACGCATCCAACTGCTCTGCAGCCCTACACCGTGAGGGAGATCATGTACATACCGGCAAGCCACTGTGGCAACCAGATTGGCGCAAAGGGGAGCATGACACTGGCCTAGGATCCTAGTCTCAAATTTAGGGGGATGAGGAGGAAGAGGATGGGGTTGGAGGGTGCAGGTGGTGGTGGTCATGTCTAGGCTGAGGTAGGTGGGGCTCCATAGTAGTCCCTAACCTCCTGGAAATCAAGTCCCCCAGATAGTTTCCCCAATTTCCCTAATTTGTGTGGCCCAGGTGGGTGTGGTTTTTTAAGCAAGGCTTGCATGTCTTTGTCTTACCTGAGACTCAAGTCATTGTACTTAGTTTCCTGGGAATAGACTAATGCATTTTTGGTCTGATTTGAATGAAAGGAGTGCAGTGTCTTTGAGCTGACAGATACAGAGGATTCCCTTTTTGTCAACTGATGAGTATCAGATAATTGAGAACAGTTCGTCCACCTTAATGCAAATTTCTCTGAGTTTTCATGCCCTAACTCAGTTCCCTTAAGTTGGGTGTTTTCTAAATCAGTGGTTGTCTAAATCAGTGTATGCTCTGAGGACCCTTGGGGTTCTGGAGACCCTTCTAGCTGAGTCTTCAAGTTACTGCTTTGGCAACTTAATGTCCATATAAGACCAGGTTCTGGTCATAGAATCCAAACAGAATATGGTATCCCATAAGATAGAATACTCATAGGAGAACCCAGATGTCTTCTATTCAGCAAGATAGCAAAGAGATTAACAAAGCTAAAATACTATCAATTTTTGTGCTTTTTTAATTTAAAAAATCTAATTTTTTTACAAAAATAGTTGTGTCAACAGGACTTGGGTTTCTTATAGTTATTTTAAAATCCATTGTTTGGACAGTTAACATTCTAGGCCATAATACACTTCTATTTCCATCTCAGTTTTGGGAAATGCTAAGCAATGAGCACAACATTGACTGCACTGGAAACTACTATGTAGACAGCAGCTTACAGCTGCAGAGAATCGAGGTGTATTACAATGAGGCAGCTAGTGAGTGTCTCCCAACTGGCTTCCAATACCGTGGCAGAATAGGTCCCTAGGAATACTAATGACAAGGAAGGAGTTCCTGCCTTTCTTAGGGTGGTATTGTAGTTCGAATTTGGGGCCTCCATCTTGTAAGTCAAGTGCTGTATCCACCTGAGCCACTCCACCATATATTTTGTTTTAATTTTTGAGTATACACTTGTGAATTCCTCAGGAAAGCCTTTTACTGAATTCCCCCTACCTGTACTTGCTGACTAGCCACACCTGGATTTTTTTTTCTTGTCATGGGGTTTCAACTCTGGGCATAGGCATTGTCCTTCATCTCTTCAATCTTTCTTTTCCTTTTATTATCAGGGGTTCCTTTTTTTAGAACTCTCTGGGCTTCTGGGATAACTCCTTCTAGCTTAGTTTAATTCATTAATTCTGCTTGTTGTAACATATTTGGAAATTTTAAGTTTTTATGTTTACTATGCGTGAGCTGCAAAACCGCTTGTGAAGTTGTAGGAGTTTTTGGAGGCAGCGTCACATCAGATGATAGATTGATTGGGGCATCGCCCACATTTAATCTTTGGTCCTAGTCTTTATTATTTAGAGAAGTCATCTCCATTGGACTGGAAAGAAACAACATGCTCTGTTCACGGATCAATAGAAAAATAGCCAAAATGAGAATAAAAGCAACGAATGTACAGCCAAGAAGAATATAGTAAGAATAAAGGTAGAGGCTATAAAGGTGCAGCCAAGTGTATGGGATGCCTTGAACCAACACCCTCTTCCTGCAGGCATGCTTCCTTAAAGCTCTTTGTCTAACACGATCTCATGCAGAGGTGGCATAGGAGGTGGCATGGCACCAACTATTTCAGGTAGTTTCTTGGAGATAAGAGTCTCCCAGAATTTCCTGCCCCAGCTGGCTTCAATCTGCGATCCTAAGATCTCAGACTTTTGAGTAGCTAGAATTTCACCCTTCAGCAACCAGAGCCCAGTTGCATTGCCCTCTTTAAAATACAGATTAAATTTCTAAAAAGAAAATTTTTGAAATTGAAAATTTTAAAATTTTAAAGAGGGATGTTCAGTCACTAATATATATGTGAATAGTCCAAATCACAAAGCATAAATAAAGTGTCTCACCCTGAAATCTATAACACTTCTGGACTTCAGCATTTTGAATATGAATACTTAGCCAACAATAAATTCTTTTTAAGGTTTTTAAAGTAAAAAACATTGTTGTGATGTAGAAAAACCCAATAATAATGTGTAAACACTGCTTTTAAATGATTCATATTGTCTTTCCTAATACAAACAACCTTACTGAAGTCTACAGAGTAGATTTTCAGTTTTTGTAAATGTCAATGTGAAATTCATTTAATTTTATATAAAGAGTTTCCATTCTACATTATTGTATACAAACAGAATCGTAGATAATTGGTTTTCCTGTGTAATAAACCAATGAAAAAGTGCAAACAAAAGGACAGAGCTATTTAATGTATTTGAGTTTTATGGATCTACATTTGGGGATGTCCTCACCTTGGTATTTTGTGTTGATATTGCTTAAGTAAGATATAAGACTTTAATCTTGTGGTTCCTTGGTTGAGAGTTGTGTGGGATTGTGTCACTCCTATGAGCAGTATTTTATGTTGTGTCTTTATTAGATCCTGCATATCAGGAAGGATGGCCAGTTTTCTTCATGTGATTGTTTAGGAAGGGGGCAATCTCAAACTCATGTTTATATTATTTTAACTGATATCCCTTTTGAAAAATCAGGTTAAATGGCAAATTGCAAGTAATTGCCCAAGGTTGCTCTGAGTATTTGAATACAGGGAAATGTGCTATTTGATAACAATTATTGAAACATTATAACACAAGAAATATGTATTTTATGTATTTTCCCCAGGAAAGCATTATACTTGAATTCCTCTACATTTACTTGCTGAAGAGCCACACCTGGCTCTTTTGTTTTGTTTGTTTTTTTGTCAGCAGTGGCGCTTAAACTCTGGGCCTATGCACTGTGCCCCAACTCTTCTGTTCAAGACAAGCAGCCATACCACTTAAGCCACAGTGCCATTTCTGGTTTTCTATTAGTTTATTGGAGATAAGAGTCTCACAGACTTTCCTGCCGAGGCTGGCTTTGAACAGCGATCCTTTGATCTCCAAATCCACAGTTGCTAAGATTATAGGCATGAGCCAATGGTGCTCTGCACCTAGCTACTTTTAATTGGGGAAGGAAAGGGAGAACAACAAAGGAGTGGGTAACAATGTTCAACAATAAATGTTCTCATTTCCTTACTCATGTAACTGTAACTCCTCTATACAGCACCTTTACAATAAAAATAAAATTAACAAAAAAAGAGAAAGGTTCTTGCTGATAGGCAATGATGACTCACACCAGTAATCCTAGCTACTCAGGAGGCTGAGAAATGAGAATCATGGTTCAAATTCAGCCTGGGCAGGAAAGCCCCTGAGACCTTATCTACAATAAACAACTCAGAAAACTGAAAGTGGGACTGTGGCTCAAGTGATAGAGTGCTAGCCTTGAGCTGAAGAGCTGAGGGACTCAGCCCAGGCTCAGAGTTCAAGCCCCACCATGAACAACAACAACAAGAAAAGGTGTTGTCATCTTTCTTTTGCCCCATTAGACTCAAAGCCTGATGCTCATCTTTGCCTCCTGAGTAGCTGAGATTTCAGCCACCATGCCCAAAGCAAAGGAATGAAATGCATGGAAATAGACAACTGCAAACGTCCTTAAAGTTGCTGAAGCCTCTTGCATGGTGATTCATTCTCAAGATATCTTTTCTGTTTCCATGTCTGAAATGCTGTAATTTCTGTAATGAATGCTGAGAGCCACTTAGAATCATAAGCTCTGCCCCTAAGTTCCTTGTCAAGTATAGGCCTAAGTCAACTCTTGTTCCCACAGGCAACAAATATGTTCCTCGGGCCATCATGGTGGACGTAGAGCCTGGCACCTTAGACTCAGTAAGATTGGAACCATAGAGTTTCAGACCAGACACTTCATATTTAGTAGGTCAGCATGGTCCATGGAAGATGGCTAATAGGCACCCCTCCTTCCTAACATCCAGGCACTCCAGTTCCCAGAGCTGAGCTGAGCCTTTATCCATCTAGATATCATCCTCACCTAACCTACCTATTTCAGTCCATGGGAGTCATGTCCCTGGCCACTCAATCAGCACAGATAAATGCCAGTCTGCAAACAGCCTCTGAAGGGAATGAACAGCGAGCAGGGAATGCCTCCAACAAGGTTTCAGCGCTGCTGGCCATTTCAAATACCTGGCAATAACAGGGAACCACTTCAGGACACCAGAAATCAAAGCACAGCTATGTATGAGCAAGGTGCAGACAAGTGCCTGCAGCTTAGCTTCCCTCTTACCATTCTGTTCTCCTGTTCCTCCTGTGAAAGTAAGTACTTTTCCAGTATTGAGGCAGGCTCTGTTCATTTTTTTTTGGTCGGTCGTGGGGCTTGAACTCTGGGCCTGAGCACTGTACCTCAGCTCTTCAGCTCAAGGCAAGCACTCTACCGCTTGAACCACAGCATCTCTTCTGGCTTTTTCTGTTTATGTGGTGTTGAGGAATCGATCCCACGGCATTGTGCATGTGAGGCAAGCACTCTACCACTGAGACCCCTTCCCATCCCCAGGCTCTGCTCATTTTTAGAAGTACGCACGTGGTTTGGGTTAAAATGTATCTTCCTCCACATTGTCTTTACTTTCTTTAGAACCTGGGTGATTTGTAGGGTCCCAGACACATTGAAAACATTTCCTGAGGGCTAGGAAGGTGGCTCAGCAGTACAGTGCTTGCCTTGCATGCATGAGGCCCTGGGTTCGATTCCTCAGCACCATATAAGCAGGAAATAAAAGCCAGAAGTGGTGCTGTGGCTTAAGTGGTAGAGCACTAGCCTTGAGCTGAAGAGCTGAGGGACAACGCCCAGGCCCAGAGTTCAGGCCCATGACTGGACCCAAAAAAAGAAAACATTTCCTTTATTTCACCAAAGTGTATCTAAAATAATAGCCAAAGTTGCTCAGAGGAGCCTATAGTCTTCACAATGCATATAGCACAGTCATTATTCCTGGAGTATGTGTCTCATCATGTCTTTGTGTCTGATAGGCCAGAACAGGGCAGGCAATAACTGGGCCAAGGGCCACTACACAGAGGGAGCCGCGCTGGTGGAGTCAGTGTTGGAAGTGGTGAGCAGAAAGGTGTGGCTGTCTCCAGGGTTTCTAGCTGCACTACTCCCTGGGAGGTGGCACCAGGTCAGGCATGGGCACCCTGATTCTCAATAAGATCCGAGAGGAGTTCCCAGACAGCATCATGAACACCTTCAGTGTCATGCCCTTGCCCAAGATGTTGGACACTGGCACCTTAGACTCAGTGAGATCGGAACCATTTGGCCAGAGTTTCAGACCAGACAACTTCATATTTGATATGTCATCATAGTCCATAGGAGATGGCTAACAGGCACCCCTCCTCCCTAACGTCCAGACACTAGT
Organism: Dipodomys merriami; assembly: GCF_024711535.1. Taxonomy (NCBI): domain Eukaryota; kingdom Metazoa; phylum Chordata; class Mammalia; order Rodentia; family Heteromyidae; genus Dipodomys; species Dipodomys merriami. The sequence goes on along the minus strand of NW_027203120.1, from coordinate 94,898 downwards.
TCCCAGTGCTGGGCTGAGCCTTTATCCACCTAACCCTATCATCCTCACCTAACCCTACAACACCATCTTGTCTGTCCACCAGTTGGTGGAAAATGCAGATGAAACATTCTACATTGACAACGAGGCCCTGTATGACATCTGCTTTTGCACCCTGAAGCTGCCCATGCCCACCTATGGAGACCTGAACCACCTGGTGTTGGCTACCATGAGCAAGGTCACCATCTGCCTGTGCTTCCCTGCCCAGCTGAATGCAGACCTGAGCAAGCTGGCTGTGAACATGGTGTCCTTCCCCTGCCTGAACTTCTTCATGCCTGGCCTTGCACCCTGTCCAGCCATGCCAGCCAGCAGTACAATGCTCTTTCAGGGCCCAAGCTCACCCAGCAGATGTTTGACACCAAGAACACGATGGTAACCTGTGATCCCCACCATGGCTGCTACCTGATAGCGGCTGCCATCTTCCGAGGCCGCATGTCCATGAAGGAGGTGGATGAGCAGATGCTCAACTTGCAGAACAAATAAGCAGCTACTTTGCAGAATGGATCCCCAACAACGTGAAGACACTTGTGTGTGACATCCCCCCACATGGCCTCACGATGTTGGCCACATTCATTGGTAACAACACGGCCATCCAGGAACCCTTCAAGCACACCTCAGAGCAGTTCAGTGCCATGTTGCAGCACAAGGCATTCTTGCACTGGTATACAGGCAAGGGTATGGATGAGACGGAGTTCACTGAGGCTGAGAGCAACATCAACAACCCGGTGTCCAAGTACCAGCAATGCAAAGATGCCACTGCTGATAAACAGGGGGAATTTGAAGAAGTCTTGTGGAAGAAGAGGTTTAAGACTTCCCATTGCTAGCAGTGCAACAGGAATGCCAGAGCCCGCCTACGGCTTCTCAAATAAATGGTGCTTTCCTGAGCTACTGTTGTCCTGCAGTGGGACCTTGCTATGTATCATCATGCTCAGCCTTCTCTGTCAGGAACTCACTGACGGTGAATGTAAAAATGCAGATTTCTTTTAAATATGATTGTTTTAAAACCCTATTTGTATAAATAAAGAAGTATACATTTTATACCCTGAGCCCTTATTCTTCTTTAGAATCCTTTTTATTCTTTCAGTGTATTTGAAATATAAATTTGGCCAGAAGGATTTAATCTTAACAATATAGGACTGGTACTCAAGAGGAGTATTAAATTCATGGTTTTTCTGCTATTTTGAAGAGGAGGATGACAAGTGCCAATGTTGTTTTTCCCCCTGGCCCAGTTTTATAGTTTTCAATCTCTCAAAAGCATGCAAGTAGCAAAAAAGCAGTTTGAAGAGAAAGAAAACTAGATCCAGATGCTACTTCTTCAGACAACCACAGGTTCTTGTCTCATGTCCCATCAGAGGGATTTCAGTCACATTCCCCAGAAACAGTATCAGGAACACTGATCCCTGTGTTTAGAGTTCAATTGGCAATGAAGCAGCACTCACAGGATGAGTGCAAGTTCCTGGTTTCCAGGGTAGTTTCTCAAGGTGTCTGGAGCTTTAAGTACAGAAGTGACTCTAGCTGTTTGAGGGAGTGAGAGGCTGAGAAGCTGACCAGTCCCATAGTGTATCAAGAACTGCTTGACACAGTACTTCCAAGTCAAGGAGAGGAGGGGAGACATGGCCTGTCCCAATGACCCATTCTCACGTTCACTTTTCCAGCAGTCAAAGCTGTCTGAGGCCCACAGGGTGTTGTAAGGATATAAGGGATGGCTGGATCTAGCCTGTTGGGTATGTTTACTTTACGTGAGTGAAACAGAAATCTCAATTGCTTAGAACCTACAATAGCCAGGAAAAAGGTAAACACTTCTGTTTTCACTGGAGGCCAAATCAGTCACTGGTTCTTTTTGCCAGAATCTTTCATTCTTCTTTCAGTGAGGCTCCAGGCAGGTTGTCTGTGCCAAGCATTCCTCCATGGCCACCAATAACCTGTAAGAGCACCTTTTTCTTCAGAAACAGGGCTATGGGAATATGGCAAATTATAGAAAGCTCTAAGGAAAAGGTACTTCTGGGTGAGGTGCAAGTCCCTTGTTGCTAGTAAAGTTGGGAGATGGTAAGTTCCGTAAGTTTTCCTCTACCAGGCCTGAGGTTGGGGTAGGGTAGGGAGGGGTGGGATAGAGGTCTTTAAGCCAAGCTGGTCTCACTCATTAGAAAGTAAAACTGTCCCAGAGAGTGATCTATGACTAGAAGCAGGTTTTGTGTCCTTGCCCCAGGGAGATCAAAGTGCAAATAGCTTCCATTGTGGGAGTCCTAGGGAGTAAGTGTTGACTCCCCTAGGACTCTAGTCCTAGAACTGACCAGGTTGGATGACCCCAAATCTTCTAAGGTTGCTGGGTCAGAACTGAAGGCAGGCCTGGCCAAGGCACTCTCATTCCTCAGTGGGTTAAGGATTGAGGCCAAGCTGTGATGGAGGCACCACCCATCCTATCTACCAGTGTTTGACTAAGAACATTTTTGTTTTCTCTTAAGTACTCATTTATGAGTCTTTTCATGAGTCTTTTCTGGTGGCTTTGGCTTATTTCTTTACACTTTTGAAGAAGTAGTTCTTGGTTCATAATTAATGACTCATGCCTCACTCCTTAGAAAACTCCTGTTGATAATTTTACCAGTAGACTCCCATGTATTTTTCAGGCATGACTTTTGTTTTCTCCTAGCCAGAGCTCTGCATTCATTGCCACACAAGCTAATGTGGAGGTGATTCCTATAGATAGGTGATTTTTTGTCCAATTGCTAAGTGTAGCATCTCCCTTATTCTCATGTACCTTAGTAATTGTATCAAATACTTAATAGAGTTCTTGACAAGTATGATAAACAAAGTTCAGAGGTGAAGATGCAGCTCAGTGGTAGAGTACATCCCTGGCAAACACATGACTCTCAGTTCAGTCCCCAGCACCAAAAGGAGGAAAGGCAACAAATGTTAGGCTCAGGAGAGGATACATTAGGACTCATAGAAAAGCAGCACCCAGATTGGCAATGAGGAGTTGTGAAATGAGGGAACATTGGTAGAATATTTGTAGGGGGGAAGAAGAAAGCCCCTTGATGTGTGTACCCTTTTAGAAAGCAGAGGTAGAAACAGGGAATTAACCTCTGGTAGTCAGCCTAGGCCGTGGAAGGAAGAAGCCATGACATTTATGTTACTCTAATGGGACCAGAGTGTATAGTGGCACCACCATACCAGGCCATGGCCTGACAAGAACAGACATTCTTGCATTGGAGAGGTGTCTTTTGACCACTTTGGCCATGTTAATGATATTTCCTTATGCTGTTTCCTTTTTCCTTCCAACTTGTCGTACCTATAGCAGATCCTGTCCAGGAGACCCATTCTCTCTAATCTTATTCTCTAAAAGTCTCCTAGTTTAAGGAGGCTGCAATGTTTGGTAAGAAATGTATGCATTATCCTGCCCATGTAATTGTAGCCCCCCTGTACAGTATGTTCTCAAATAAAATAAAATACAATTAAAAAAAAAGTCTCCTAGTTTATAGCTACACATATCCTAGACCAAAAAAGTAGGGGGTAGATACTCTGTCAGACATAGATTGAAACTGAAAGGTATCTTTAAAGTAGACTTTGACAAGGTTCTGGTATTGACAGTCTTGTGTTGATATGTGCTGTGATTGCAACCAGCTTCTGGTCTAATTCTGAGATGACAGTGGGAGAGAAATGGTGATAGGACATCATGGACCACTATGGTTTCAAACCCTTCACAGGTACATCTCCATTCATGGATGTGCTATCAGCCAACATACAGATGTCTGTTAAAGGGGTGATGGCTGGGAAAAGGAAATTTATTGGCCACAGATGAGACCAGCCTTTGGACAAGTGGTTGCATTTCAGTGTGAGGCAAAGAGTGCCTACCTATACAGAGATATTTTTCAGGAAGCAAGATGATTCACTCACATCTTCTTATCCACAAAATAATCTGAGAATAACTCTGGAATCCCAGAGGTGAGAGTCATGTGCTTTGCGTTTCTACACGACTGCTTTGCTTCATGGCTCTTTATGCTCTTCTGAAACCTCCTTCTGAGCTGGCCCACAATGTGCCCAGGAGGCAGGAATCAAAGGGGACTTGGAAGCTTGGCTGCTAATCACTCTGGTCACACTGACTTGGGGCTGTAGGCATGTGCTGGGCATCTGCTCTATTCTAATGGTATGGGCTCCAGTGGGAGCTTTGGTTCTTACCAGGAGAAGGTAACAGTGCCTCTGTTTTTGAGCCATCTCCCAGGTCAGGATGTCTTTATCTGCAAAGGCTTGAGCTTTGCCATATCTCTCATCATGACAGGTTTCTTTCTTTCTTTCTTTTTCTTTCTTTCTTTCTTTCTTTCTTTCTTTCTTTCTTTCTTTCTTTCTTTTTCTTTCTTTCTTTCTTTCTTTCTTTCTTTCTTTCTTTCTTTCTTTCTTTCTTTCTTTCTTTCTTTCTTTCTTTTTTCCTTCCTTCTTTCTTTTTCTTTATTTTGTTGGTCATGGGACTTGAACTCTAGGCCTAGGGGCTGTCTCTCTGTTCTTCAGCTCAAGTATAGCTCTCTATCACTTGAGCCACAGTGCCACTTCCAGTTTTCTGGTGGTTTCTTGGAGATAAGTGTCTCAAGGCCTTTCCTTCCCAAGCTGGTTTTTTACTGGCATACTCAGATCTCTGCCTCCTGAGTAGCTAGGTTTATAGTCAAGGGCCACTGGCGCCCAGTTTGACAGGTTAATTATTTGCTAAACATAACAATGGCTGCATTCTGTCCTGGGAAAAGTTTCCCTATCATCCTACAACACTGATGGTCTTAGTGTTGTGGCAGAGCACACAGCAAGGGGGCTTTCTATGTATGCATATTGACTAATACCTGAAAAGGCAGCTTGCAAAGGCCAAGGAGATTGTTGTTGAAGAGATTGTTGTTCAAAAGCCCCTAGTGCTAGGAAGGCTCTGGAAATGCATACATCTCAACTTGCACTGGGCATTTCCAAATTTTAAGTTCTAGTGTTGTTTCTTTTCCTTTGTACACAGCTTGAGTAGGTTGTTCCAGACAAGGAAAGCTACCTACAGAAGGTCTGTGTGCTAGCTACACTCATACAGAACAAGCAGTTCAGGGCTTGATTTTTGGTACACTTTTAGACTGCAATCTCTTCACTGGTGAGGTTTTTTAATGTTTCCAAGATCATTTTAAATGATTTTTTGCCCTCTCACCATATCACATAGGTTTCTATCCTAAGCTAAATCAGCAACAACAATAACAAAAACAACAGACTGGACTCACTTGTAAAGTAGTTAAAAGTGCCACCTGCTGTTCAAACTGCAGAAATACCCATTTCTTGTAACCTTCAGAGAAACAAAGGCTTTCTTTTTATTATTATGATTATTATTGTGAAAATACCATACAGAGGGGTCTTTAAAATGCTTATAGTAGTCTGTACCCAAAGTGGTCCTTATCATTGGAACTTATGGTGACTTCCCGGTGATAAAAGAAGTCCTGAGTGCCCTGAAAACAGCCACTGCCAATGACAGCAGGTCTATCTCAGTGCACCCGGCAGCATCTTCTATTGTGGCCTGGACTTAATTTACTTCATAGACCATCTCACAGATGATAGAAAGAGAAAAGGCACCAAGATGGCAGATGCAATCAGGTTTGCAGAGCCAATGTGTTTGCATCGGGGTTGGGGTTAGTTTTCCAAGTACTAGAACTGAAGATCACAGCCCTGCATAGGCTTCAATGTCAGTCATTTAAGTCAGTTGACTCAATTAACTCATCTGCTCTTTCTATGAGTCTGACATTAATGACTGCTTATCAGAGGCCAACAACTGAAACCCAGCAAGTGCTCGGCATGTTGGCTAAGAGTGCTGTATAGATAATGTACAGCTGCATGGTACTTGTGCTGTACACTTCTCCTATGCTTCCCCGAATTCTAAATATTTCTAGTAGAGAGGAAAAAAGCTGAATCAGCTAATGAACACATCTTACATCTGTTGGGTTGTTTTAATAGTATTATGGTTTGATTGGACTCAAAGCCTCATACATGCTAGGCATGCATTCTACCACACCTCCTGCCCCCATCTTGCTTTAAGTATTTTAAGTAATTTTTGGGCTTTGCTCTTCCCTCACATACACCTCCCACAGAGCTGGGATTTCAGGAATGAACCACCTAGCCAGAATAATTTGTTGAGATAAGGTCTGCTTGCTAAAACTTTGCCTAGACTAGCCTTGGATCTCAGTCCCCCCCCATCTCTGTTATTCCCCAAAATAACATACCTATGGTTTGAAATATTATAATCCCATTATTATTCTGAGTTCTCAGATGTGGTGCTAGAAGGCATTGCCTTCTTACTTGACTTGAAATTATAAACCTTCATCAGTGGACATAATTCTGCTCTAGACTATCAGAACCTCATATCAAAGTGTAGACACTGCTCATTGTTAAATCATAGTTCAGGATATGTTGCATGTCTTTAAGCCTCACTTTTTACACACACACACACACACACACACACACACACACACATATGCACACACATACACACAAACACACACACATACCATTGTCTTCAGTGGTGACTTTGTACATCTTCTGTGAGACCACCTGAGTCCTCTCTTATGTATCTTAGAGCTTTTCTTACCAATCTTGCTGCTCTCCAGTCTTCTCCCTCCTCAGGTGTCCAGTCTCTGCCCTTGACAGTGGCTGAGGCTTGTAGTACTGGGATTAGAGAAAGAGAAAAGATAGATACAGATATTTAAGTAGAAACCTCATCTCATGCACTTTTAGGTGATTTTAGATGATTGTTTTCATCAGATCCTCACTCCTATTACTTCTCCCAGCCTCCCTATGCCATGTCCTTCTCCTAGATCCCACAGAAGGCTCAGCTGATATTATAGGAAACTGAAACATTGTGCTTCTGTGAAACCTGCATTGCTGCTGCTTTGAGTAAACGTATTTTTATCAGCGATAATTTTGCTTAATGGAATATGGGAGAATCAGAAAAAACTACTTATTTAAAGCAGTTTCACTTAACCTTTCTCTTACTCAGTTTATTTAAATTAACTTTATATGCCTATGAGGGACATTACACAAAACAATCTTTCTATGTATTGTATTTTTGCTTGTTTCTGTGGTATCATGACTCAAATTCCTTAAACTTTTTGAGGCAAAGATCTTCATTGTGGCAAATATTCAGAATGGAAGGAAAGGGAAGTGATAATGGAGATCAATTAACATCTTACATCATCCACTGTCCAGGGCTGCTATTTCCACTATTGGAATTGATGATACCCAGTTTGCAGATTCATTGTCATGAAATGGCCCTTACATCATTGATAAAACTGAGTATCTTGGGTTCCCTTTATAGCATTGGACTTTTGATGTCTGCATACTATGTGTCTGAAGGACCCAAGAGCAAGCTTATCTCCACAGAAGTGAGGTCTCCTCTCATGATAGAGTGAGATAATGTGCGGACTTTCCAAAGGAAGAGGCTATTATTCAGCACTCCTATATTACAGGATTTGGAGAGAGAACAAAACAAACCCGTAAACTCGCCCTAGAACTTGACCTCTTCCTACTCATTCCTTTCTTCAGATAATAAAGCTGAGTAAGCTGAGGAAGGAAGCACACTACCTCCTAATTCAAATTTTGTTGCCTGGTTTCCCCAGACAATTCCTACACCCTTCCATGAGGGTTTGACCTAATATCTGATCTTGTCAAGTGTCTTCTCAGAAGGAATTCTATTGAATAATAATGTCTTCAAAAACTAACTTTGTGGAAAATCTTTCCTTCCCTTCCATATCTAAGACAGCCTTTAACTCAGTTCACAGATAATCCAGTGGGAACAAATACAAATTGAGTATGCTGCATTGTACACCTATTAATGTTTATGGGCTTTAATATTAAGTTTTAAAAGATAAGTATAAAAACCAGGAGCCTGCTGGTTCATGCCTGTAATCCTAGCTACTCAGGGGGCTGAAATCTGAGGATTGCAGTTTGAAGCCAGCTGAGACAAGAAAGTCCATGAGACTCTTATCTCCAATAAACTACTAAGAAAAAGCTGGAAGTGGTGTTGGGATTTAGTTGGTAGAACACTAGCCTTGAGCACAAAGAGGCTCAGAGACAGTGCACAGGCCCTATGTCAAGTCCAATGGCTAGCAAACACAACCGCATGTATACTTAACAAAACTGTACACATTTCCTCTTTAGGTCCATCATGATCTCCTACCACTAGCCACACTGCCGCTGGATTTTTGTAGTTCATGATCATACAGCTTTGTGGACTGGAGAGGTCTCTCCTGACAGGTCATTTCTACAAAGATTTGGTGGGTGGCTGTGTTTTAACAAACTGAGTTTCTGTTCAACTCATGTTTACAAATGAGTTTACACATCATCATTGCACCCTTCCTCTGAGCAGGGCTGCTGATGAATTTAGCATGGACCTCTGAAATAGAGACATAATTTCATTTGACATTATTATCATTCCAGGCAAAAATTGAAATTCCAGTTATAAAACAATGTATCAATCCTATTGAAATCCTGGTATTGATTTTCCTCAAAGACTTTGAAACCAGAATTTTTTTTAATCTTGAAAATGTAGTACAGAGGGGTTACAATTACACGAGCAAGGTAATGAGTACATTTCTTTTTTTGGGGGGTGGGGAGTCCGGTCATGGGCCTGAACTCTGGGCCTGGTCGCTGTCCCTCAGCTCTTCACCTCAAGGCTAGCGCTCAACCACTTGAGCCACAGCACCACTTCCAGCTTTTTATTTCTGCTTCTGTGGTGCTGAGGAATCAAACCCAGGGCCTCATGCATGCAAGGCAATCTCTGTACCACTGAGCCACCTTCCCAGCCCAAATGAGTACATTTCTTATCAAGCATTGTTCCCTCCTCCTTTGTTTCCCCTTACCATCCCTTCCCATCTCCCTCCCCATACCATGCCAGAGTTGAAAATTCATTTTTGACATAACGTCTTGTACATCTCATTGTTGCAATGGGTCCACCTGTATCCCTGTTTAAACAATTTGTTTTTTCCCTTCCCCTCCACAAATTATAGCAACATCAAATACAGTGAAAACAGGGATTATACTGAGGAGGAGGGACATAAAAAACCACAAAACAATCATCTTATAAATATGTTTAAAACAATAGCAAGAAAGAAAAAATATGAGTCCTTATCTTGGGATTCATTTCACCTAACATCAACTCCTCTGAACATTTCTGCTTGTCTCAGACATATACTAGTCATTGTAAATAAGGGAAACCATGGGACCTGTGTTTCTTTGGGCTTGAGATGAGAATTTTTTATGTATGTACAAATATATCATGGGAGAAGCATGGAATCATGGACAGTTTTTTTATTCTTATGTTTTCATGTACCACAGCTTTATTGTTAAACTCCATTGTGAGCTTTCGAATAATGCCTTGGGCCATCTCATTTAGAAACCTTAGATATTAGTGTGGCTTATTCTTTTAAAGGATCAATTCTTGCATAATGCAAAACATTACTTACCTTGGGGGCAATTGGCAAGGCTGAGATGAGGTTGGCCTCACCTAATGGACTACACCTCACACCAGTTGCTGGAATCTGCATCTGCAAGCCCTGTTCTCCTGTGTTCCTTACAAACCTCCCAACCTCCCTCCTTACAATATAATCTAGCTGGAAGCAGTGACTCACATCTGTAATTCTAGCTACTCAAAAGTCTGAGATACATCCAGAGGATTTGTGTTAATACCAGATCAATTAGAAAAGTCTGTTAAAATTGAGCCTCCAATGATTAGTACAAACAGGACTGAAAGTGTGATTCAAGTATTCAAGTGCCAGCCAACTAAGCAGAAGACCCTGAATTCAACTGCAGGACTTGCACAGGGGTGGGGGGGGGAAGGGAGGGGGAGGGGAGATGCAGCACTATATTCCATCTTGATAGTATTCAGAGGATGAGGAACTAGTAGGAAGTGCCTCAATAGCTGTTGTCAGTCAAGCTCTGGCTTAGAACTCTGTATATGAAAAGTTTTAGTTATTCTTCAAAGGTCAGGCTCAAACTACCTATAAAGAGTCACTTTATATGTATGTAGGTATAAGTTTATGCTTTGATCTACTCTGTGAAATCAGAACAAGAGACTACCTCTGAAAACAGAATCAGCTGTATGGTGGGGAGGAAGAAGCAGATTCCCTATATAGTATAGCATCAACCTCCCTGGAACTACAAAGCCTATAAAACAAACTCCAGCACAGCATTGGTTGTGTTTTATGGCAAGTTCTTGTTCCCTGCAAAGGCCTCCCTCTCCCATGTCTGCTTTGCTCTCCAATTTCCTGTGGCAGTAGCATCCAACAACACATAATGGGATACAGGCATTGAGATGCTTGCTGATCTTTATTTCCAACCTTATGTCTTAAATTAGCTTATCTCCATGTCCATAAGTTAATTTAGTCCAGTTTATAAGACCTTAGAAAATACGTGTTTCCAATTCAATGTGTAAAGTCTCCTTGCAGGGGCAGGTTATATCGCTTAGTCAATAACCCTTCAGTCAGTACCAGACAATCTTAGTGCCAAGTTCACTCTGAATTTTCCCTTTTCTTGGATACAAGAACTCCCTAAAGTCAGTATGATCCTTGGGTCTTCAAAGAGAGAAAGTTGGAAATGCTATATGCAATAGTCAGAGTGGCCAAGAGCCACTGTAAATATGAAAGCCCTTCTGGCTATGTCACCTACAACTGGTGGTAGCAGCGACACCTGTGTAATATCCAGGCTGTAGGTAAGCCTTTACAACCTGCAGCAGGTAGATCCACAATCTACCTTTTCTGGGAGGAGGCTTTTTAAGAAATCTTAATTTTTATGATTTGCATAGTTTCTGCTTGGCAACTTCCAATCTAGAATAGATTTTTGTCATCTGCTCACATATGCAATGTTTTTACTTGTTCCCTGTGTACTTTTTTAACTTTAGAAACTTAGTGAATACTTTCATCCAGTTTAAGAAGCCTAATTTTGTAGCAGTAAAAGGCCCAGCCATTGGACTAGGAGCATCCACATGGCCTCTTTGTAATGTGGTTTGGACCAAGGAAAAGGCTTGGTTCCAAACACCTTGTACCCCCGTAGGACAGAATCCAGATGGCTGCTCTACTGATATCTTTCCCAAGGATATGAGAGGCACATCTGTGAGCACCTTGGTTAAAAACTTATTTTAGACAATGTCCTAAGAACCTGTGCTTTGGGTGTTGTTTCACTCAGGGTATCTTGTGTGTTCTCTGGGGACATTTCATCAAACCCACTTGGTTCATGTAGTGCTGTAATACTTCCCAGGAGAAGGCCTTTCCTCCCATGAGGAGCCTCCAGATTTACCTAAATCACACTGATACCCAGTTTTCAATCAAGAATTTTCTTTTACTTCACTTTAAAAGCTGCCCTTTTAAAGTGGCAGTGGGAGGCCATGCACTAGTGGCTCACACACTAGCCTTTTGGGAGGCTGATACCAGAATTGCAGTTTGAAGCCATTGTAGGCAGAGAAACCCAAGAGATTCTTATTTCAATTAGCCTGGAAAAAGCCACTAGGGATCAGTGGCTGGAATGGTAGAGTGCCAGCTTTGAACAAAAAAGAGCTAGGTTAAGAGCCATAGGCCCTGAGTTCAAGTCCTATTATACACAATATCCCCCGCACCCGTACCCACACACCTTCCCCAACAAACACACAAAAGCAATTAGGGAGCAAACTTGCACAAATACAAGAAGCAGGGAGAGGGGTTCAGTATAATTTTGTGGTTCATTTTTTCACTATTTAAATTGGTCCATTCATGATGAGAGATTGTGTTTGTGTTTTCTCAATTACATATACCTTGTTCCTTAGTTCTAGAGACAGACTGAGAGTGTTGGCAGAGAGGAGAATCCACAAAGATTGAATTCTGTTGAAGAGAGGGACTGGATGTCAGATTGGATAGGGGACAAGTGCAACTCCTCCAGCTCCACCACTGAGTGTCCCATAGTTTGACCTGGCCAATTGGCATGATGCTGTCTTTGTACCCATCAGTGTGGGGAGTGCAGGAAGACAATTGTGTCATGCAAAATGACTGTAGCTGAGGGAGTTGCGGAAGGAACTGACAGCCCACAGCTGAAGTAACAGGATCTCCCTTTGGGGTTCACAGCTAAGTTTACTTCCTCATGTAGAAATATCCAGTATCCAAGGGTATCACTTCCTTGGGGAGCCTACAATGAGGGGAGATAGTACAATTTCAGGCAATCTTGGGAGCAATTAGAGTACAATGAAGAAGAAAATGTGTGTCTCCTCTCTGAAATTCCAGAGGGTAAGAGTAACTGAGGAGAGGAAGCTGTCAGTCACTGCTGAGTTGGTAGGGTTGAGAAGGAAGGCACATTGGAGCTGGGAGTCACATGTGTAATCCTAACTATTTAAGATGCTGAGATTTGGATGATCATTATTCAGGACCAGCCCAAGCCAAAAACTGGGTGACATCTCCTCTTAAGCTATCAATTAATATCAACTTCACTACAACAGGAAGCTTAAAATAGGTGAGTCCAGGCCCAGGCATGTACCTGGATAGGAAGCAAGACCATAACTAAAAAATGACCAGCACAAAATAGGAATATAGCTCACCTACCTAGCAAGTACAATACTCTGAGTTCTAACACGAGTACCATGAACAAGGTTAAGCATGGTGACCTCGGTGCCCCAGTGTGATTCACTGAGATGGCTGCAGCATCTGTTGCTCTGTAGGCTCCTGCCAAAGAGGAACAGTCCATCGACATCCCTCAATCTATGCTTACCAAGACAGCAAATGCTGAGCAGAACCCCTCACAATGGCCAAGGATGGAGGTTTAGTTGGAACTTTGGCCCCTCAAAGGAGAGGAGAGCAACGATCTGCAGGACCAGATGGACTCCTGAGTGAGAGAAGGGCAGAAGGAGGCAATGTTGAGGTTGGTACGGGGTTTGTGTTTAATGACTACTATGGCTTCAGTGGAAATGTTCTGACTTTGATTAACATGTTTTATGACATGTGAATCAAGGGAGAGCTAGGGCAGTGAGGGAAACACACTTGTGTAAATTTTCCATAGGTTGAAACTTACTCTAAAGTCTAAGTTGTTTTTGAAAACTGAAATGTGGAGAAGTTGATAAAAGAGCACAGCTGCCCAGTACTGGCACTGTTCTCTGTAGATTTACCTGCCCTATCCATCCCTCTACTGGTGGGTACTTGTCCCCAGGGTGCCTCATACCCCATCCCAGTGTGCTGCTCAATCCAGAACAGCTGCTGTTGGGCAGGGAGGATCAGGAAGCCCTGATGCACTCATGTGCCAACAGTGCCTCCTTCCCTTGGAGGCACAACACAATCCAGAGCTCTGCAGCACCCTATCATTGCTATGAATTGGAGTCTCCAACATTTGGGCTTTGCCTGCATTATTCCCCCACACCTCCAGACCAGCCTTTTGGGGACTTCTGAGACCTGGAGGATAAGAAAGGGAAGCCTGGAGGCAGCATCTCTTCCCATTGGAGCACTGAGTTTGCCACAAGGACCTAACAGGCTGAGAATCTTGGGAATGAAAAATGCAGGGTGGCTAAACTTTGATACTCTCTGCTAACATGTCAGGCATTTACTGACATTTATATTCTAGCCCTCTGTGTCCACCAAACCATGGCCATTTGGGGTGTGTGTGTATGTCTGATAAGTCAGAAAGTGATTGCTAGCAAACAAGAATGACCAGTGCTAATGGGTTCATATGGTTGACTGTACTGGCCCTTTATGAGAGATCTCTGGTAGATCTGAATGTGATGTTGCAGTTGACAATTCTTTCCATCAACCCATCCCTCTATTTATCATTCAATTCACATCCTATTCCCTACTTTTCCAGCTCTCTGACCAGCAGTCCAGGTTAACACTCAGTACTGTTCAGCCCCAATACTTTGACATCAAGTAGATGACCAGTGCAGTCCCATTTGGGGTTATTTTCCTCTTCTTGTCACTATAGGATGATACTGTAAGGAAGTGGCCAGTCCCCTCCTTGGCTTGCATACCCACACTGTCTGACCACAACAAATCAATTTCTATAAGCTCATAAGTTCTTAGTAAGTATGAAGGTGTCTTCTCAGAAATTGCATGCCACGTTTTAGGCTCCTGTCTTTCTTCACCTGTAGCCTAGCATACCTTCCTTGGGCAGAATACTGAGTTTTTCTGAAACTTTGCCAGCAATTTGAGAAGAGTAAGGGTTGGACTCAGGTCTCAGCCTCCTACTTTCCTGATATCCAGGAGTCCCACACGTACAAGAGAGTATTCTGCCCTCACCTGGGATGTCCATGTTTAGCACATGATGGTATCGCATCAGGTCCCATAGTGGTCCACCTGGCATTGAAATGCTTTTTTGTCCATTTTACTATGCTGTGTCCACCTATCCCTACCTGATTAAGGGTAGATCTTTAAGCTCATTGTGAGTTATTACTGAAGAAGCTGACTTGCTAGCAATTAAATGCTAATTCTACCACTAAAGAATCCTTATTTCCAGGAAAATGTTAAGATCATTGTAAACAATAATCTGGGGGAATGTGTGGAGGTGCAATGGTATGGGAGGATGAGAGTCAACTAGAGGAAAGACTAAGTAAATATGGATAGGTAAACACCATCTAACCAAATGGCATTTTGGAAGTGGAATCTTTGTAATGAATGTTGACAGTGGTAGAATTCTTGATGGTTCATTGTGTTTGGAAAGATAAAAATTAGTTTGAAGTCTCTGCAACATAAGCACGTGCAACTTAATATTATCAGTGTACACAACAAGTGCATGAGTACGTGAAGTTGTACACATACACACACATACACAAAGTTGGAATTGAAGAGATGTTATTAGTACAGACCTGGGACTAAAGGACCTGTGCTACAAGCAGCACAAGGTGACCTATACTATGACAGCTCTTGCTCATATTGTATGCTCACCGTAAGCCATACTTCCAGCCCTTCTTTTGCGATTATTTTGAAGGTGGGATCTCAAGACTTTTCTGCTTAGACTGGTCTCAGAGCCACCATCCTCCAGATTTAAGCCTACCTATTAGCTAAGATCACAGGTATGAGCCACCAATCCTGGCCCACTGCTTGTGTGTTTAAGTGGAAAATGGTTAACAGGGGGCTGGGAAGGTGGTTCAGTGGTAGAGTGCTTGCCTTGCATGCATGAGGCCCTGGGTTCGATTCCCCAGCACCACATAAGCAAAAAGAAAAAAAGCCAGAAGTGGCGCTGTGGCTCAAATGGTAGAGCACTAGCCTTGAGCTGAAGAGCTGAGGGACAGCGCCCAGGCCCAGAGTTCAGGCCCTACAACCGGACCAAAAAAAAAAAGAAAGAAAAAAAAGAAAAG
Organism: Dipodomys merriami; assembly: GCF_024711535.1. NCBI lineage: Eukaryota > Metazoa > Chordata > Mammalia > Rodentia > Heteromyidae > Dipodomys > Dipodomys merriami. The sequence goes on along the minus strand of NW_027203120.1, from coordinate 79,573 downwards.
AAAAGAAAATGGTTAACAGCCTTGAATCAGTCATGTCATTCACACTCTTGGCAAAATTCAGGAACTCCTTTTATTGTCTTGCACATCCAGTCATTTGGAAAAGTGAAAAGCACAAGTCAGGAAAGACTCCCTAGTAACAAACAGATGTGTATGGAGCTAGCTGGGAAGATGGACCACCATGACAGTGTGCTGGCTAGAGACAGATGGCTCCAGTTAGACCAGATGGAGAGAACCAGATAAGGGCATGAATAGAATGTAATGGAAGAGAACGATGTTAGAGCTATTGGCTGACTTTCAAAGGGCAGAAAACAAAAAGAAGTAATGAGACTAGGCATGGTGGTACATGCCTATGATCTGCATACAAAGGTAGCTTAGCCCAAAGTCCTACTTAGATTAGACCCTATCTCAAAAAAGAGAAGTTACTGAGAGAACAGAGTGGAACCACTATCACTGAGTTATCTGGACCTGAACATATTGGCATATACTATTGAGAATATACTTCTATTGGCTAGCAGGACTAGGCTGTGGCTTCCCTACTATATGTTGAGAAAGAAAATGATGTTCTAAGATGGGAAAATTCAGTGGTCCTAGAGCCCTTCTCCTTTATCCACTCTCACTTGTCTGCCTTGAAGAACTGACTTAATATAAAGAACAAGGTTTAGTGAGATTTCTGATAAATGTTTACTTATAGTAGATCCTTTTCCCCCAAGGACAGGCTGCTTAGTCAACCTGTGTATTAGCAGAACATTCCACACTCTTCAGATGCTTATGATCTGTCCAAGACTGTGCTCAAATGCCAGCCTCACTTAGGGTGATGTTCAGAACCTTGCAAGGCTGTCTGCTGAGGAACAGGTCCCCTGCCACTGTGTTCATCCTTCTTGCCTCTCTTGAAGGGTGGTGAGTCAGCCATACCTGTGCCCTCCAGCATTAGTTCGTGTGCTATGTGCACTGCGTGGAAGTAAAAAAGCAGTGGAAACTGTAGTGTCCTGTGGGCAATTTTCATGAAGATTTCATCTCTTGAGAAGGGAGACTCTACCCACTGCTTGTTTACCTGAAGCCCAGAAGCTCTGGGTCTGGTTTTCAGCACTGCCAGGGAAACACAGAAGGAAGTCATCATTTCGACCCATTCTCCCCTCCTCACCCTGCATGAGCATCTGGGAGCCTGTTGTTGGAATGGTAAATCCAGACACTTTCCTCTGAAACCAAAATGAAAACCTGGGACAAAATTAAAGTCAGTGTAAAGTGAATAAGCATGTATCGATTTATACACTATTACATGTTGTAAAAACAAAAGAATGTTCACTTCCTTCATGCAGTCATTCGAAGTCATGTGTCAGACTCACTCAGCATGGCAATAATTTTGGGAACATCAAAGTCCTGGCTGCTTTGTCTCTTATAGTTATATCCACATGGTGAAATGTGATATCCAGCAGTAATAGCTCAGCCATTAGAACATGGGCTCTGTCTCAGGAACAAATCACTTTTTGTAACTCAGAGAGGAAAAGAAACCCCAGACAGCCATTCTATGCCTGGCTCACTTCCATAAGATTAACAATTACTTGGCCTTATTTATGGCTCATTTTCTTGCATATGAAGAGTTCACACATGGGAGCTGACTTTAGAGGACAGAGTGCAGATAAAGGAAGTTAAAACAATAACCTCAAACACAAAGTAGACCTTTTCTAGTTCACATTTTTGGAGTCCATATGATTCTGAATGAGGTTATGTCTTTCTCATAATAGCTCAACCCATCTGCCCATTGGATCATGACTCTACACAATTCATAATTAGTGTCTACTAGCACATGTGCCACAGGATCTGGGGTTTGTGAGTAACCATCCTCATTGTTGACATTGGGGGATGAGGCTCCCTCTGTCTGTTTGCATCATGTTTCACATCTCAACACTCTCCTTCCTTTCAGGCCAATGAAATGATGCTCAGTGGTTGGAAGCTGACCTCACAGGAGACTTGTGGCAAAGGCCTGGTCTCCCAGGTTTCTGGCCAGGGAAGTCATGGTTCTAGTCATGGAGCTTGCCTCCTGTAATACAGTTGCTCATGTAGTTGTTTCTTTTACATGTTAGTTTTTTAAAAAATAAAATATTGGGTTGGGAAGGTGGCCTAGTGGTAGAGTGCTTGCCTAGCATGCATGAAGCCCTGAGTTTGATTCTTCAGTAACCACATATCCAGAAAAAGCTGGAAGTGTTGCAGTGGCTCAAGTGTTAGTATGCTAGATTTAAGCAAAAAATGCTTAGGGACAGTGCACAGGCACTGAGTTCAGGCCCCAGGAATTGCAAAAGTGAACAAATTGTCGATCAGCTTTTACCACTTCAGGCCATAAAAAAGGGTAACAAGGCTCAGGACTGTTGCTACAAGAGTTCATGTCTTCCCACAAACAGAGGGATAAGGCTCCTGTCTCTCACTTTCCAGTACCCAGAAAACCCTAAAATGGTGAATGGATCAATAAAATGTGGTATACATGTATGAGGTTACATATATATATATATATATGTATGAGGTTACATACATACATATATATATGTATGTATGTATGAGGTTACATACATATATACCACATTTTATATACATATATGTATATATAGATATAAATATATATACATATATGTGTGTATATGTACATATATACATATATATAAATGTATGTATGAACACACACACACACACACACACACACACACACACAAACAAACAGAGAGAAATCCCACTCATCTGTCAGAGAGCATGATAGACTACCATTTGTAATAATGTGGAAAGACTGGGAAAGAATTATATTATGGGAAGTAATCCAGACCCAGAGAACACAAGCTGCATGGTTTCCCTTATTTGTGGCTGCTAGAATGTTCCAATAAACCCAAAAGCAAATACATTCAGTTGTATGCTAATAGTTACAGATGAATTAACTGAAGTATAGTAGACTCTATGAAGAGCAGAAATAGTGTGGTATTTTTTCCTCTAAATGAATGTTTAATGGTCTGCCAAGAAAACAAAAACTCTCAAAGTTTGTCTGGCAATCCATTCACTTGTTAATAACTTAGTAATTAAGGATGCTCTCACCAGAGTGGGCAAGAGTAAACGTAGTAGTCACACACATTTTAGTGACTAAAATTCCAAAGCTTACTGACATCACAAATAAATGTATCATGTTTAAAATTTTAATCTATTTCTATTTCCTGACTTGCCACACCAAGAACTATTGTCTTACAAGGGAATATGAAAATAAAAACATCCATTTGTGGAAATGAACATGAGATTAGTTGTTCTTTCTTAGAAGTTTGTCTCAATGAAAACAAAGAATTAAACTTAAATGCTGAGGAAAATAAATGTTATTACTTCATTATACCATAAAAGAATGTAAACTGTGAGCAAGGTAAATATGACAGGCAAAAATAAGGCAAATAATAGAGTTTCAGTGAAGTAAATTTCTTTTTTCTCATTGCTATCTAAAACTCTCCATCTCTGTGTTCTTCTAGTACACAGCTGAGAATCTTGCAGACCTCTTAAGGACCAGAGCAGAATGGACAATCTCCACACAGGCCAGATGAACACAGTGAGTTGACAAGTACCCAAGGAGTGGGTGTTTCAATATGGGAAACTGTTGGAATAATTATTGTTTCCTCATAATCCAGACAAATGTTCACGCCAAGGTCCAAAAATGTCGAAGTCAGGCTTATAAAGGCCACAGGTGAAAAAGAAATAATCTAACATGAAAGTTAAATGTTTCAAACAGGAATGTGGTAATGCATGACTGTAATCCTAGAACTCCGGAATGTGAGGCAGGAGGATCTTCACTTTTAGTCCAGCTAGGCAATAAAGTCAGGTCCTGCCTTAGGAAGCTCAGGTTTCCTACTATCACTTGCCAAAGAATAACTACTTGCACTAGAAGCACCATCTGAAATTTCCATGGCACCCTCTCCATCTTCACATTCATTGCCTTTACTGGTTTCTTCTCTGTCACTGTCCATTTTCTAGTCAATCAACTGCAGTTCATCTCCCTTGGCTCTATCTTCTTTCTGTACACAAATTGTTCCTGCCAATAGTGCCAATCCCATTGTTTCTCTGTATTTTAAACAGTGTCCTATCTTCATCTGATTGATCATTTTCACTGGATCTCCATGGTATACTTGTGAGCTCAATTACTAGATGTGGTTGTTTCTTTGGTCTTGGAGATAATTCAATATTTCAATAATTCAATATTTCAGATGTCCTGAAATCCCTCTCCAAACTTGAGCCATGCTTCAGAGAGGGAAGCATCAGCTGTGCCCACTCTCCTAAGACTTGTTCTTCTGACCTGTGGTGGACTCTTTTGGAAAGGATGGGTACTCTATGTCCCACTTCCCTTTCCACTTGGATCTGCTGGTGCCATCACCAGAGACATAGTATCAGCCTATGATAATAGACTTGTTTTGAGAGAATAAGACAAAAACCAATAAAGGAATCACAATGAAAGTATATGGTGTTCAGTGTGAAAATAGAAAATTCATAGTGAAGCAAAACTTATGCAGGTCAAACCTCCATTTTCAGAGGCCATGAAGGTCAAGCCATCATACTAGTTCTTCATGTCTGTGTGTAACATATATCCTCATGCTCTTCTGTGGTCATGTAGATCATACTGACCACCAGGAGTCACTGGAAGTACAGGACACATTGGTGCAGGGGTGGAGGGGTTCTCCTGGAGGCCTTTTTTGGCACTGACAGGCCAGCGATGAGGGCAAGAAGGAGGCAGCAGTAGTTGCAGGGATTACTGCCAATTATTAGATATTAAATTATGTCTCCATTTAATGATGTGTCCCAGTTGAACAATTAATAAAGCATTAATTAATAATTACTCAATATCCCATTATTGTTTATCATATATGTACATATACACATATATATTTACATATTTTATAGAATGAGACAGATGTCTTATATAATTAAATTATGCATCATGTGTCACTACCTATTATTCGATATTTAATTATGTCTCCATGTAATTTTTATTCTGGTAATGCTTAATAAAATATTAATAAAACTTAATACACTTCCTATAATTGTTGCATCTAATTTAATCTAGAATGATTCACTAATTCAACCCTTTATCATTTATTGTAGTGACAATTATTCCACTTATGACATTTATTACATTTATGACATCCTATTACATAGCATATAGATTTGCATCCAAATTATACATCCTACCTGACACTGAGCACTTTCAAAGAAAAAGAAAACATGTCATGCTTAGCTTCTCACTCCAAGATTATACTTTTGGCAGTGCTGGGATCTAAATTCAGGGCCTAGAAGTTCATGAATGGGTGATAGTAAGCACAGCAGCCAATTCAGCTCCTAGCCAGTTTCCAGGCCCTGAAATAGAGCCCCATCTGTTGACTCAATATTGTGCTTAGTGTAGCTATTCATTAAATTTTTTGTTTCATTCATCTATTTGCCATTTATTTTATTGACTGTTATTACACATGGAATATTTATTACATTTATTACAGAGGATATAGATTTGCCTATGTATGAAACTTCACATCTGACATCCAGGACTTTCACAGAAAAGGAAAACATGTGTCACCATGGGCTTCTTACTCCACGATTCAATTTTTGTGAGTGCTGGCATCTGAACTCACAGCCTACAAGGCCCAATTCATGAATGGGTGAGTGTCAGCATGCCAGCCTGGTGCATATTGAGCCCACAAGTAGTTTCCATCACCTGAGATCGAGCCCCAGGGTTTGAAAAATAAGAACAGATTAACATGTAGATGGTAGTGCACAAATAAATATAGATCTTTATAGAGTGCCAGAGATGTCTATACAATATTCAGTTATATATGCTATATTCCTACCAATTCTTGGGTACTTATTATGCCTCCATGTAATTAATATTGTTTTCATCCTTATTGAATTATTAATTAAATCAACCACTGTCCCAAAATAATTGCATCCATGTAATTAATAGTATTCTTTTAGTGTGCCAAAAATATTCATTAAACTCCATTGGCCTCCTAAAATCACTCTAACCTTGACATTCATAACCTTCCATCAGTATTCCTATGAATAGGAACGAGACTTTTAGGATCTCCCACCATTGGTAAGGGTCAGGACCGGGCTTCCCACCCAGGGCCTATGTTGCCATGTTGGCCTATGGCTTCCCTGATAGCCCGCCAGCCTTCAGCAATGCTAGGTTACCAACACTTTTCAACTGTGTCATTCAGACCCAGGAAGGTCACCTTGCAAAGAAAACAAATGTAAAACTTGCAGCCATATGCAAGTTGCCGAGTTTTTTTTTTCTAGTGTTTTATTTTTTTCCTGTCAGCCTTTGGGGCCCAGGAACCCAGGTTTGGCTGTGGGTCCAGTGGCTGTACCCTAGCCTAGAGTGATTGAAGCTGAGGCAGAGTTGCTGCGACCTGAGTTCAAGCCCTGTGCTTGACAAAATAAAAATGCATACATATATACATACATACATATATGCATACATACATACATTAAAAATATCTAAAATATTTTTTGAGGCTCCTTGGCTTGGAATTCATGCCATTTTTTTCTGCCAGGCCTGGGATTTGAACTCAGGGTCTGGGTAAATCTGCAGCATTGTGGGGGAAGGGGGAGGTCATCATGCTGGAAGACAAGAAAATCAGGCCTGTCTCCAGAGCCTGAATTCAAGTCCTAGCACTCGTATACATTTTAAATACATGATTTATATTTACATACACATGTTTACTGCATATTGCAGTTAGTGTAGTTATTCATTTTATTTTGTTTTATTTATTATATATTTTAGTGAGTATGATTACACATATAATATTTTTTACATCCTATTACATCGGACATAAATTTGCCTGTGTATTAGACATCATTCCTGAGACCCCGGATTTTCACCAATTAGGAAAACAAGTGGGACAATTGGCTTCTTCCATCAGGATTAAGTTTTTGGCAGTTCTGTGGTTTGAACTCTGGGCCTAGAAGGCCCACTTTATGAATGGGTCAATATTAGCACACCAGTCTGATGCAAGTGAAGTTATCGGGCAACATTGAGGACCTGAGATCAAGCCCTAGGAGTGGCCACTATATAAACACATAGATGTGTAGATTTCAGTGTATGTGTGTATTTACGTATGTATATGCATCCATAAATGTATGCAGAGACAGATAGACATTTATGTAGATTCTAGTGTATAACTCTATATAAAGTGATGTCTATATTTTACTTTTATATATTCTACTACTACCAATTATTTGGTCTAAAATTATGCTTCCATTAATTAATCACAGTACAAGACTTAATAAATATTAAATTAATCAATGACCTGTATTTATTGCATACAAACTTATAGAATGACTAGCTAATCAGTAATTCAATTAGTACATTTCAAACATCCTATTAGTGTTCCTATACATGGAACAATTTTCCTAGGATCTTCAGCAGTGTGTAGGTGCAAGTCCCAGAATCCAACTCAGGGCCTAGGTGTGTGAGTTGAGCTTCACTAACAGCCCACCAGCCTTCAGCCATGCAAGGTCACGTTCAATTTTCAAGCCAAGTCATTGAGACCCAGGATGGTCACAGTGCAAAGGAAACAAGGTAAAACAGTTATGTAAAACCTCCTGGTTTTTTCCTCCTAAATTTGTGTTGGTTTGATTTTTTTTTACCAGTGCTGGGAGTTGAACTTGGGTCCTAGGATCCCTGGATCATCTGTGGGTGTAAAAGCTGCACCCCAGCCTAGAGTAATCATGGTTTAAGGCACAATAAAATGCTTCCTTGAGCAAAAAGAGCTCAGGGAAAATGTCTAGGTTCACAGTTCAAGCCTCAAGACCTGCAACACAAAAAAAGAGCCAGTAACTCCATGTGTCTGTGTATGAATGCATGTATTTCTATTGGTGAACATCCAGATTCTCTATGAAGAAAAGCACCCAGCTAGGAAATTTGCTTTGAATAGAATGATTTCATAGCACAGAGAGAGCTTTCAAAACAGTGCATGTGCCGGGGCTCCCCTCACTGTTCCCAGTGTAGCCTGAATGTTTCTGTGCACCCCAGGCTGCTGGAGGAAGTCTGCCTCATTGTTGGAACAGGCAGACAAAAAGCCTCACTCCTGTACAGCTTTGTAACAATTCATCTGGGGGCAATTGGTGAGGATGAATGTGGGTGGGCTCTGAAGTCCAGGAGAAAAAGGTCTCTTTGTACCCCAAGGTCTTTCTCTCCCCAGTGCTGTGTTTTGACAGGAAGCTTTCATTTGTGCCACCTCCCATGGCAGGCCTGGGTGATGTCTCTGAGCTCTTCAGCTCAAGCTCTACCACTTGAGCTACAGCACTCCTTCAGGCTTTCTGGTGGTTCACTGGAGATAACCATCTCAAGGAATTTCCTGCCCAGGCTGGTTTGGAATGTGTTCCTCAGCTCTCTGCCTCCTGAGTAGCTAGGATGACAGGCACGAGTCAGCAGTGCTGGCTTCCACTTCAAGTTGCTAAGTGGTGAGTAGGAGATAATAGTCTCATGGGACCTTTTGTGTCCAGGATAGTTTTGAACCCAGATCCTCAGATCTCAGCTTCCTGAGTAGGCAGGATGACAGACCCCAGCTACAGATACCTAGGGTCCTTGGCTCTACATGATAGGGCACTAGCCATGAGCCCAATAGGGAAGGGTCAGTGCCTAGACCCTGAGTTCAACATTCACAACCGAGAAAAATAATCCAGGAGAAAACTCATTAGAGTTCAATACATACATAATTTTGGCCCTGACATGGGGACATATTTGAGCCTCAACTTTCTCATGTGCACAATCATCTTACTTGTGGAGCTCTTACAAGGACCAGATGAAAGAATGCACCCCATGAAGGACTCAGCACAAAACACATCATGAAAGTCTCATCACATAGCTGTATCCCATAAGCTGTCATTAGAATTAGGGTGTTTTCATCAGTATCACCATTCTTTCAGAAACATGTCACAAACTGCACAAAGTTCACATCTAGTGGTTTAAAGTGGTGGGGATTTTTGTGTGGGGGGGAGTTAGCCATGGGGATTGCACTCAAAGTTGGGGCTACTGTCCTAAGATCTTTAGCTCAAGGCTAGAGCTCTAACACTTTGAGCCACAGCTCAGAGTTTCTCAGACTTCCTGCCAGGGCTGGGTTTTAAACCCACCAGTGTCAGATCTCAGACCCCGGGTATCTTAGATGACAGGAGTGAATGAGCCAGTAGCATCTGGTTCCATGGAGCTGGGTTGCAGTGGTTTATCTCTGGCTAAGTCAGGTTAGATGGCAGCTCTCAACACCAGACTGCCAGCTTGCTCTGTGGTGAGGTATTTGCAGTCCTATCCTTATATCATTGTGCTCAGAACATTCTTTTCTTTGGTGCCAGTCTTGGGTCTTGAGTAAGTGTCTAGACACAGTCCCTAAGCTTTTATGCTCAAAGCTAGTGCTCAACTGCTTGAGCGACAGCACGACTTCTGAATTTTTCTGTGCATGTGGTAGTGAGGAATAGAAACCAGGGCTTTGTATGTACTAGGGAGCACTCTACCACTGAGCCCCAGGAGTGACAAGTGTATAAACAAATAAATGTGTAGATTGGTAGATAGATAGATAGATAGATAGATAGATAGATAGATAGATAGATAGATAGATAGATAGATAGATAGATGTATATGTATAAAACAAGAGTGATGCCTGTATATTATGAAATTGCATATATGATATTACTACTAACTATTGGCAACTAAATTATTCCTTCCTTTTTTAAGTATCATGATTGAATATATAATAAAGTAGTAATTGAAAATTAGTTAATGTAGTATAATTGTGTATAATCTTATAATATGAAAATCATACACTAACTTCTAATTTAATTGTTGCTTTTATAACATTCCATTTGTACGGATGTATCATCGGAATGTATTTCTTTGAACCTCCCACCATTCATTAGTGGCAGTCCTGGGATTTGACCTCCAGGCCTAGGTTGCCAGTTTTGGCTATGGCTTCCCTAATAGCCCGCCAAACATCAGCAATGCAAGGTCATGTGCACTTTCTGGGCCTTGTCATTTAGACCCAGGATGGTCACAACACAAAGGAAAAAAATTAGTAAAACCACCTCCTTGAACTTCTCAGTTTTATCCTTCTCCTTATTTTTTTTTTTTTTTTTTGCCAGCCTCAGATTTGAACTTGGGTCCTAGGATCCCAGGGTCAGCTGTGGCAGAGGTGCCAAGACCTAAGTGCTTGGCCAAAAAAATAAAATAAAATAAAATAAAATAAATAAATAAATAAATAATAAGGCCCTGGCTTGGAATTTACACCATTTTTCTGGCAGGCCTGGGATTTTCACTCAGGGCCTGGGTAACTCTGTGGCATTGTCCTTGAAGATAAGAAATTCAAATCAGGTCCCAGGGCCTGAATTCAAGCCTCAGCACTGGAAAAAATAATATTCATATGTGAGATCTATTTACATACATGGGTTTACTGCGTATGACGTTTACTACCCTTATTTATTTAGTATTGTTACACATATAACACTTCATTTATTACATCATATCACCTAGATTATATTTGCATATGGATTATACATTATACTGAGACCCAGGACTTTGACACAAAAGGAAAAAAAATGTGTCAAAGTTGGCTTCTTACTCCACAAATAAATATTTGGCCATGCTGGGATTTCAACTCATGGCCTACAATGCCCAATCCATAAATGGGGTCACAGTCTTAGCACACCAGCCTCCAGAAAACAGAGCTGCCAGGAAATTCTGAAGACCTTTGATCAAGCCACAGTAGTGCCCAATATATACATTAATAGATATGTATATGTATATATGTGTGTGTGTATATGTATGTATATAGATATAGATATATACTGAGAGAGAGGGAATGTGATGATATTAAATTATATATATAATTATCGATTATTAGTTATTACATTATGCCACCATTTAATGAAGTATCATGGTTGAATACTTATATACACATTACTTAAAAATTAGTCAAAATCCTTCAATTAGGGGAATCATACCATGGTGCTAGAATGGAAGATATAAATCCAATAATATTTGTGTGGCATTCTAAAATAGAATCATGAATTAACTGCAAATTTAATTATTACTTTTATAATATTTCATTAGCATTCACACGAATAAGAATGAGTTTGTCAGGATCTCCCTCCATTTGTGGGTGGCAATCCTAGCAATCGAACTCCAGGGTTGTTTACATCGTATGCAAACCATTGGAATGACACGGTGAAGATTTCAGATTATCATGGTTAAAAAAGAACAAGAAAAGAAAGCTAGGTGTCAGTGGCTTCTGCCTGTAATCCTAGCTCCTCAGGAGGCTGAGATGTAGAGAATGCCAACTTGAATTCAGCCAGGGCAGGAAAGTAGGCGACACTTATTTCTAAGAGATCACAGGGAAAAAAAAAACATGAGTGGGATCGTGACTCAAGTTGCAGAGTAACTGCCCTTGAGCAAAAGGAACTCAGGGACAGGGCCTAGGTTCATAGTTCAACCCCAGACCTGCCCCCTGTCCAAAAAAAGGCAGCAGTAACTCCATGTCTCTGTGTATGGATGGATGATGGGCATTCAGCAGGTTGTCCATGCTCAGCCCACCCAACTTGGGCAAGCTGGGACAAGCCCTCAGAGTTCCTAGGCTGTAGGAATGGTCGAAGGTTCTGGATCTATATTCTCTATCCTTCTGTAGTATGTGAGCCTAGAACTGTGGGGTCTGGTGGCTCTCATTCATTCATCATTGCTCATTGCCGAGTCACAGACTGGTCCCAAATCTCGGCAAAGATATGAAATAGTCAGCGATTTCTATGCCAAATGGGGTAAGCCAATAAATCCCACCCTCATAACTCCTGTTACAATTCAGCCTTGGGCTGCGAATGTGGCTTAGCGGTAGAGTGCTTACCTAGCACGCACAAAGCTCTGGGTTCGATTTCTCAGTACCACAGAAACAAAGAAAGACAAAAGTGGCACTGGGGCTAGCCTTGAGCAAAAGAAGCTCAGGAGCATGCCCAGACCCTGAGTTCAAGCCTGATGACAGGCAAAAAAAAAAAAAAAAAAAAAAAGTGAGCCTGGTGAGACATATTCTTCTGGGACCCAAGTGGTAGAGTGCTAGCCTTGAATGAAAAAAAACTGAGGGACAGAGCCCAGGACCTGAGTTCAAGCCCTAGTACCAAGATGCACCCACACACACAGGAAGGTGTTAATGATGAGCTGAGTCAGAACTGGGGGAAGTCCTGAGGCATAGTCATAGTAAACTCTCAAGCCAGATCATGTGGTTTCTCCCTAAGTCTTTCTTGGGCTGAGGGGTCTGGGCCAAGGCAGTAAGTTCCAGGGAACCCGCCCCTCCATCCATGCATGGGGCCACAGGACCAAGGAAAAGAACACTTCAAATGCTCCTTTGTAGTTGGCCCATGATTGCAGACCTTCATTTGCCCCCAAACACTGGTGAGGAAAGAAGGGCTCTGAGTCCTGGGACTCCAGATTGCTGCTAGAAGTAGCAGCTAGCTGGCTGTGGATTTGTAAGCACACAAGTCTTTCATGAGCCCAACTCAATATCCCCTCCCCCGAGGTGTGCCTGACAGATTTGCACTCTTGTGATCCCTGCATGAGCAGGCATTACCTGCCGTGCCATCTTGCAGCTTTTGCCCCTCCTGGCCCAGATCTCAGCCTCCTGAATAGCTAAAAAATGAGAGCTTGAGCTATCACTATCCTTCTTGGCAAAAGACAGAGTACCTCTCTACCAGCCTAGCACCCATCTACAGTTATCACTCCTAATCCACCCCTACTCCTCCAGGCTGCAAAGGAGTCATATCCTTCCCTGAGGTCAAAGAAATATGATCAGGTTTGAGCTTTATGCTCTCCACATAGTCAGGGGCTTCTGGGAGCTGAAGTGTACTGTAGTTCAAGTGGTAGAACACCAATCTTATGTAAACAAGCTAAAGGATACCACCTAGGCTCTGAGTTCAAGCCCCGGTAAATTCACACACACACACACACACACACAAAGCACACACAAAAACATCCTTAGTAGGTCCCAATGTCTTATACCAGCAATCCTAGCTACGTAAGAAGCTGAGCTCTTAGGATGGCAGCTTGAAGCCAGCCCAGGCAGGAAAGTCTGTGAGACTCTTCTCTCCACTAAACTACTAAAAAAGATGAAAGGTGAGCTGTGGTTCAAGTGGTAGAGTGTTAGCTTTGAGCAATGGAAGCTCAAGGACAGTGCCTAGGCCCTGAGTTCCAGCTCTAAGATTTTTTTAAGACACCCTTTGCCCCCACTCCACCCCCAATCAGGCCATAAATCCAGATTTTGGGCACCCTGGATCTCACTTCCACTCCTGCCACTTTCACAGCACTGCCACAAGTGGTCGGTGTGGGGCCAGCACTGGATTAAGAAGTGAACTTAGCATTACAAAGAATTCTAAGAGGGGGGACACAACCTGAAGAAAGCAACCAGGAACTGGGGCCTGCCCCAAACAGGCATTACTCAAAGTCTAACTGAGCAAGCACAGGAGGAAAGGAAAGAAGAAAAACTTAGGAAAACGGAATGGCAGGGACAACAATGCATCTCTCTATACTTTCTCTTAATATAAATGGGCTGAATTCGCCAATTAAAAGAAAACGAACTGAGGACTGGATCAGAAAACAAGACCCATCCATCTGTTGCCTTCAGGAGACCCACCTCTCAGCCAAACATACAAACAAACTCAGAGTGAAGGGGTGGAAAAGGATCTACCAATCAAACGCCCCCAGTAAGAAAGCAGGTGTAGCTATCCTGATATCTGACAAAATAAACTTTTCATTAAAATCAGTACAGAAAGACAAGGATGGACACTACATATTAATAAAGGGAACAATCCAAGAGGAGGATATAACCATCATCAACTTATATGCCCCAAATATTGGTGCAACCAGATATGTAAAACAAATGCTCTCAAACTTACAGAATAAAATAGATCCCAATACGATAATACTAGGAGACTTTAACACACCACTCTCACCAAAGGACAGGTCTACCAAACAGAGGATTGGCAAAGAAGCCACCGAATTAAGAGAGGCCATACTCCAAGCGGAATTAACTGACACCTACCAAGTATTTCACCCTAAAACAACACAGTACACATTCTTCTCAGCAGCTCACAGAACTTTCTCCAAAATAGACCATATCATAGTTCATGCAAGGAACTTTAAGCAAATACAAAGGGATCGACATAATCCCCTGTATCCTATCTGACCACAGTGGAATCAAGCTAGCTCTCAATAACAAAGCATACCGCAGAAATTTCTCCAATACATGGAAATTGAACAGCACACTCCTTTACAATGCCTGGATAACAGAAGAGATCAGAGAAGAAATAAAGCATTTCCTACAACTCAATGAAAATGAAAACACCTCACAAAGAAACTTGTGGGACACAGCAAAAGCAGTCCTGAGGGGCAAATTTATTGCCCTCAGTGCCCACATCAAGAGAATGGAGACCAACCAAGTAAATAATCTCATGTTGCAATTAAAACAGCTAGAAAAACAAGAAAAAATGGGACCTAAAGCTACTAGACGAAGCCAGATAACCAAATTAAAAGCAGAGATTAACCAATTAGAAAATCAGAAAACCATAACCAAAATAAACCAAACAAAAAGCTGGTTCTTTCAAAAAATAAACTAAATTGATGGCCCATTGGCTAGATTAATTAAAAAAAGAAGAGAGGAAACCCATATTAATAGGATTAGGGATGCCACGGGAAACATCACAACACGTACTCAAGATATCCAAATAATTCTAACAGACTACTTTCAAAAGCTATACTCTCTAAAGGAAGAAAATCGGGCAGAAATGGATGCATTTTTAGAGAAATACAAGTTGCCCAAACTGAGCAAAGAAGAAGTTAACCAATTAAATAAGCCAATATCCTATAATGAGATACAGGAAGCTATCAAAAGTCTTCCAACAAAAACAAGCCCAGGACCAGATGGATTCACAGCAGAATTCTATAAGACCTTTAAACAAGAACTAATACCCATACTCCTCAAGCTCTTCAGAGAAATAGAGAAGGAGGGAGCTATCCCAAACTCATTCTACGAAGCCAATATCACACTCATCCCCAAACCAGGCAAAGACCCAACCAAAAAGGAGAATTACAGGCCAATCTCCTTGATGAACACAGATGCAAAGATCCTTAACAAGATTCTAGCTAACAGAATCCAGAAACACATAAAAAAATAATTCACTATGACCAGGTAGGCTTCATCCCAGAGACACAGGGATGGTTTATCATACGTAAGTCAATAAATGTAATTCAACATATCAACAGAGCCAAGGTCAAGAATCACATGATTATCGCCACAGATGCAGAAAAGGCCTTTGACAAAATTCAACATACATTCATGCTAAAAGCTCTGGAGAAAATAGAAATAGAAGGAACACTTCTAAAAACAATAAAAGCCATTTATGACAGACTAATAGCCAATAGGGAAAAGCTTAATAGGGAAAAACTTAATAGGGAAAAGCTACAACCAATTCTCCTAAAATCAGGAACAAGGCAAGGATGCCCACTGTCTCCACTCCTCTTCAATATAGTCCTAGAACCCTTAGCCAGGGCAATAAGGCAAGAAAAAGACATTAAAGGGATCCACATAGGGAAAGAAGAAGTTAAACTATCCCTTTTTGCAGACGACATGATACTATACCTCCACGATCCCAAAAACTCCATCCCCAAACTCTTAGAAATCATAAATCACTTCGGCAAAATAGCAGGATACAAAATAAACCCACAAAAATCAGTTGCCTTCCCATACACTGATAATGTACAGGAAGAGAGGGAAATAAAGGGAGCAACCCCATTCACAATAACCTCCCAAAAAATAAAATATTTAGGAATTAACCTGACCAAAGATGTAAAAGAACTATTTAATGAGAACTATAAAAAGTTAAAGAAAGAAATTGCAGAAGACACTAGGAAATGGAAAGACCTCCCATGCTCCTGGATAGGCCAACTTAATATAGTAAAGATGGTAATACTTCCAAAACTAATATACAAATTCAACGCAATTCCTATTAAAATCCCAATGACGTACATCACTGAAATACAGAAAACAGTCCAAAAATTCATATGGAACAACAAAAGACCTAGAATAGCCAAAACAATTCTAGGGCATAAAGACAATATGGGAGGGCTATCCATGCCGAACTTCAAACTCTACTACAGAGCTATAATAACAAAGATAGCATGGTACTGGCACAAAAACAGACCCAAAGACCAATGGAACAGAAAAGAAGATCCAGAAATAAATCCACAGGCCTACAGCCAGCTGATATTCGACAAAGGAGCCAAAGACATACAATGGAAGAAACACAGCCTCTTCAACCGCTGGTGCTGGGAAAACTGGGCAGCCACATGCAGAAAACTAAAAGTGGACCCCAGCCTATCACCATGCACCAACATCAACTCAAAATGGATTAAAGACCTTAACATTAAACCTGAATCTCTGAAACTACTGCAGGACAGAGTAGGAGGGACACTTGAACTAATAGGCACAGGAAGGAACTTCCTGAACAGAGTCCCAGGGTCACAACAAGTTGGAGAGAGACTCGACAAATGGGACTACCTTAAAATAAAAAGCTTCTGCACAGATAAAGCTATCGCAACCAAGCTAGAAAGACAACCAACTAATTGGGAAAAAATATTTACCAGCAATATATCAGACAAGGGGTTAACATCCTGTATATAAAGGGAACTCAAGAAACGAATCCCTCCCAAACCTAACAAACCAATTACTAAATGGGCAAGGGAACTAAAGAGGGACTTCTCAAATGAAGAAATAAAAATGGCAAAGAAACACATGAGGAAATGTTCATCATCTCTGGTGGTGAAGGAAATGCAAATAAAGACAACCCTGAGATACCACCTTACCCCAGTCAGAATGTCCCACATCCACAAATCAGCCAACAACAAATGCTGGAGGGGATGTGGAGAACGAGGAACGCTATTACACTGCTGGTGGGAATGTACACTTATACAACCACTTTGGAAAGCAGTCTGGAGGGTCCTTAGAAAGCTAAAGATTGACCTCCCTTACGACCCAGTCATACCACTTCTAGGCATCTACCCTGAACAACAGGAACCAATATACAAGGACACGTGCACCTCCATGTTTATTGCAGCACTGTTCGCAATAGCTAGGATATGGAAACAACCTAGATGCCCCACCACAGATGAATGGATCCAAAAATTGTGGTATCTATACACAATGGAATATTATGCAGCCATTGGAAATGACAAAATAATGGCATTTGCAGGGAAATGGATGGAGCTAGAAGGAATCATGTTGAGCGAGGTAAGCCAAGAACGAAGAGACAAACAGTACATGGTCTCCCTGATAAGTGGATGCTAAATCCAAAATGTTAGGTGATATGACAAAACTAACAGGACTTAAGAAACAAATAACTCCCACTCAACTGGTTGAACCCCAACCAAATATCCCCATGCTGCTGATCACATATATGGTATATAACATGTGAGCACCGTTATATATTACAGACTGTGATAGACAATTTGCTCCAGGAAAGTTAGAATGAACTTGTGACTTTAAATGAGCATCATTATTCCACAATACTGTGAATTTCCGGAAATTATGTAATCACTTAATCACAATCAAAAAAAAAAAAAAAAAGAACCTCGGGGAAGGGAGGGAGGGAAGGGAAGGGATGGTAGGGGGAAAATAATAGAGGGGGTAACAATGTTCAAGAGGAAGTGTACTCATTACCTCACTCATGTAACTGTAACCCTCTGTATAGTATCTTTACAATAAAAAAATTTAAAAAAAAAAGGAGTGAACGTACAACAAGGGGGGCATAGCCAGGTCAAGGCTAATGACCCAGAACATTGAGGTATTGGCCATACTAGTCTCTCATGCCCCAGTTCCCTGGACCTAGAATCTAAATGTGTGCATCTGTATTCTGGGCATCTAGAATTCTCTAGAAGGACCTGAGCAGCCAAGCTGTGGGGAGGGGGAGGGGGAAATAGACTTTCCTGTGACAAGGTATGTTGACATTTCCTAGACACTGACAGATACTTCCAAGCCACCTTGGCCTCACCTCACATGTAGCCCCGGATCCTCCTTGCTTGGATGGCCTTCAGTCAGCTATCAAGCTCGAGTTGGCCAGAGCCACCGGAAAACTTCCATCCCCCACTCTACAGCCAGCGTGCAGGGAGGGACGTGCAGCCAGAGACCCAGCTGAGGAAATGGCAAGACATCGCATGACTGAGGCCTCCCAGAGGCAGGAGAGACCCTATGCTAGCTGGCCATGCTGATCCAGAATCCAGAATCCCCTGGAGGTGCCCAAAGATTTGGACAGGCCGGACTTGGGCCCCAAAGAAAAACTGGAATGCAGGCCTCTGGCAATTTAGGACTCATTGTAGACCCTGATAGCGGGCTAAAGGGCAAGGTCAGTGTGGAGGAGGGGCACCATCCAAGGTCAGAAAGAGGCAGACAGGCACCCAGGAAGGAGACAGAGAGAGACGAAGGAAAAATACACACACAAACACACACATAGCCCAAGGCCTCAGCAGTCCCTGAGCACCCTGAACATCCCACACCCAAGAAGATGGCACTACCATCCTCAGACCAAGTGTAGACAAAACTGAGGACATCTCACACATCTGGAATGGCTCATAACACATCTTGGTATTTCCTAAATGTACATACCACTATGCAGAAAACTCAGCTACATTATTTTTGGTTGTCAGTCATGGGGTTTGAACTCTGGGCCTGCACACAGTCCCTTAGCTCTTGAGCTGAAGGTGGGCGCTCTACCACTGAAGCCACAGTACCACTTCTGGCTTTCTAGTGGTTCACTGGAGATAAAGTCAAACACATTTTCCTGCCCAAGCTGGCTTTGAACCATGATCCTCAGATCTCAGCCTCCTGAGTAGCTGGGATGACAGTTGTGAGCCACGGGCAACGACCGGCTTCAGCCACCTTCTAATACCAAGGGAAAACCCAACTCATCAAGACATAAACCACATGTAACCCTACACTTCAGACTTTGTCACCAGCATCCAAAACCATGAATGGAGAGCATATAATTGACACTGCCATCCCACGCCTGCTCCCATTCACCCACTCCCTGCCTGCCACAGGCCACAACCTCTGGAGTTCTTGGTAAGGCACCACCCACCCTGTTACAGCTTCATACTGGAGCAAACCCAGGGAGGCCAGCATCTGGTCTCCCAACCATAGCAACCCCACTGCTTCAACATTTCTTGCAAGCAAGGAAGGGATGCCTTTCTTTCTTTCCTGTTTTTTTTTTTTGTTTTCTTTTATTTTTCTTCTTTCTTGGTTGAGGGGCTTGAACTCAGGGTTTGGATACTGTCCCTGAGGTCGATTTTTCTTCAAGGCCAGTACTCTACCACTTGAGCCACAGTGCCACTTCCAGTTGGATTGGAGATGAGCCTCTCATGGTACTTTCTTGCCTGGGTTGGGAAATGAGATCCTCTGGATCTCAGCCTCCCGAGTGGCCAGGATGACAGGTGTGGGAGAAGAGGGGTGAGCGACTGGCTTAAGGTGTCTAGTCCTTCAGAATTTCCACCTACTCCTCCTAGAAGCTACCACCTAGACACCCCTCTACCTCCCTCAGGGACAGCAAAGGAAGGCTCAGAATCTGGGTGGGGCCATGGGGATTAAAGGGCCCCCTCACATCACTAGCTCTCTCTAAGCTCCCATCTGCCTCCTCCTGATTGCCTGGTCTTCCAGGGCAGATCAGACCCACAAGGAGTTCTGGGGCCTGCCCTATATCCTCCTGCCCCACCCAACCGATACCTGAGGATTTCTAGGGCCACCTGCTCCATGTCCCGGTGGAAGACCTTGGGAGGGTTGCTGATAACCGGGCCCAGGGGTGCCCAGGGCAAAAGGAGTATCCATCTCCCCTCTGTCAAAGGAGACACAAAGCACAGATGGATCTACTGAGAGCTTCAGGGCATAGCCATCCACCTGTCACCAAGGTCCCTGAGAGAACTGTTTTATGGTGACAGCCCTGGGGCCTGACATTGGGGCCCAGCGATGTCCCCGACTTTCTTTGTCTCAAGGGGAGTGCTCTTTCACCTGAGCCGTGGTGCCACTTCCAGCTTTTTCTGTGTATGCAGGACCTTGGAATCCAACCTGTGCTTTCCTGCGTGCTAGGTGAGCCCTCTACTTCTAAGATACAAACCCGGCCCTGGATAGCTGTTCTTCTATGACCCCTTAGACCTATCTCGGGACAGTCTCACACATCTATACCAAGTCACACATCTATACCGAGTCTCTCACCAGCAGCCCTGGCTGGAAATGAGCATGCTCTGCTGTGTTGTCCATCATATTCAGCACTTTTGCTCTCTGTGCTTCCGGGCAGATCCTCCTTGTTAAGTGAGACCCCCTTTTCAAGTGCTGCCTCCAAGAAGACCATTCTGATCACCTTGGCAGAGCTGCCAGCCTTGTCAGGCTCTGCCTTCCAGCCAGTGTGGGTTGATAGTGCACGAAGGGAAAGGCGTGGATTCCATCACTGGATTTCTGAAGGCCCTGATACACCACCCAGGGACAGGTGTTGTATCACACTCCATGAGTGGGGGCTCGTGGCCAGGGCAATCTGTGGGCCATAAGATGGGGCCATTTCTACATGTGGGCTTGAGCTGAGGATCTGGGAGCTGTCTCTCTGAGTTTTATTGTTCAAGGCTGGTGCTCTACTACTTGAGCCACAGCTGCACTTCTAGCTTTTTGGTGGTTCCATGGAAAGTAGAGTCCCACGGGCTTTCCAGCTTATGGCTGGCTTCAAGCTGTGATCCTCAGATCTCAGCCTCCTGAGTAGCCAGATGACAGGCATGAGCCTGAGCCTCAGGTGATGGGCACCAAAGGCTTTTTGTTTTGCTCCTGTTTATCTCCTGTCAACTAGCAAGCCCAATTTAAAATAATCAGTTACAGGGGATCAAAACTCTCTCCTAGGTCAGTTAATCCAAGGAGATAAAGTGTCTTTGAAAAAGGCTAGTCTGAGTTGGCTTAGGGGTGTTTGTGTGTTCGTATGTGTTTGTATGTGTGTGTGTGTATGTGTGTGTGTGTGTGTGTAAAAGTGTCCAGAATACCTACCCTCATCTCTGCGGTGCCTCATCCTCCTAGTAGGGAGTGCATCCAGGATCCTGACCCCAAGGAAGGGGGGGGCAGGGTACCTAAGGTCACATCCAGGGGGATGATCGGAATTCTGTCCTGCAGCCTAAGCCTGGACAGATAAAGGAGAAAAGGAGAGGTTTAGGGGAACAACAAGGGGAGCCCCTTACCTTTGGCTACAAGTACCAGCAGAAGACTGTATCCATCTTTCTTCATAGTCAGATAAAAGGTGTACTCTGTTCATTTATTTTATGATTGTGTTAGTCCTAGGACTTGGATTCAAGGCCTGCGTGTTATCCCTGAGCTTCTTTTGTTCAAGGCTGAGGCTCTACCACTTGAGACACAGCACATCTGGATTATGTGTGGGTTTGGAGAGGGAGGTGGTTTATGGGAGATAAGAATCTCATGGACTTTCTTGCCCGGGCTGCTCTGAGTCACAACCATCAGACCTCAGCCTCCCAAAGAGCCAGGATGATGGGTCGGAGCCATGAGCTCCTGACTGCCACCATCCATTTATAATCCCTTAGGCCCAGGGCCGGGCCACCCACACTACACCTCCTTTGTGGGAGTAGGAAGCAGACATGAGTGGGTTTGATACTTCAACAGCCTACCTATCTTTGAGCATTGTTCTGGGTCAGTCTGATGGAGGCTTTATCCTTATCCACAGCAATGACTTGGCTCTGTCACAAGAACAAATGTCCCCTGGAAGGTGTCAGGTCTGGGGTATTTCCTCTGAACCCCTCCCCCCTAACCAAAATGACACTCTCCAGCAAAGGGTAGTACACACAGAGTGTTTTTATTGTCTTATAGCCAGGGTCTTGTCAGATAAGTGGGGGTATAGGTCAGAGGCCCGGGATTGTGCTGGGCAGGGGGACAAGTTGACACCTTCTCATGCACTTTCCTTCAATGGTGTAGCAGAGGGATGTGGGGAATGACTCATGAGATAGACAATGAATAACTGTCATGGTCTAGCCGGGGCATGGAGGGGCTTACCTCATGAAGCTGGTTCAACAGGCTGAGCAAAACAACTCCTGAATCACAGCCCACCCCCAGAATGAGAGGGTCACTGTGGGTTCCAGCCACATGGGGATGCTGGGCTACCTCCTCCAGCACACATTCAACCAGTTCCTGAGAGAGAGAAAGAGAGATGGAGAGAGAGAAAGAGAAGGAGAGGGAGAGAGAGGGGGGGAGGGGAAGAGAGAGGGAGAGGGAGAGAGAGAGAGAGAGAGAGAGAGAGAGAGAGAGAGAGAGAGAGAGAGAGAGAGAGAGAGAGAGAGAGTACCAGAATTACATTTAAGCCAGGTGCCAGTGGCTCAGGCCTATAATCCTACCTACACAGGAGGCTGAGATGTGAAGATCATGGCTCATAGCTGGCCCTGGCAGTAAGATCTGTGAGACACTTATCCTCAAAGAACCAACAGAAAACCGGAAGTGATGTGGTGGCTCATGTGGTAGAGCGCTATCCTTGATCTGAGGAGCTCAGGGACAGCATCCAGATCCAGAATTCAAACCCCACAAATGACAAGAAGTGGACTTTGCACGACAAGAAGTGGACTGAATAACACCCACTGTCCTAGGAAGCATGGCAGGTAAATCAGGCCAAGCTTCCTGTCAGCTGGGGGTCATGAGTAGTTCACCTGGCTTCACTATGACTCATTTTCCCCAGCTGCAAGACTGAATACAGTGAAGGATCCCCTTCCTCATGGGAATGGAGTAATGATGAAAGACAGACATGTTTTGTTTCATATTCCCATACCTGTTGCACTATTAAAAACAGACCCCATCTGAGTCCTTTCTGGTAACTTCCTGTCATATAATCACAGAATTGTTGAGAACTGTATCTGACACCTGCTCCCTCTGTGCCTGGCACTGCTCTGAAGATCCCTCCTTATTTCCTCACAACTGTCCCGTGAGGAGACTGAGGGCTGATGGTCGACATCCAACCCAGAGCTTCACCTGTGGTGAAGAATCGGCTGCCGTGAACTAAGAGTTGGGACAATCCATCTAAAGTGATGACACACGTACACAAACACACCTCCACCATCCTTTTCAGGCAAAGATGTTTTACTTTTTTTCTTTTTGTTGGTTGTGGGGCTTGAACTCTGGGCCTGGGTTCTATCCCTGACCTCTTCAGCGCAAGTCCAGCACTCTACTACTTGAGCCACAGCACCACATCCGGTTTTCTGGTGCTTTATTGGAGACAAGAGTTGAGGGTCTTTCCTGCCCAAGCTGGATTTTACTCATGATCCTAAGATTCAGCTCCTGAGTACTTAGGATGACAGCCATGAGCCACTGGCACCCAGCCAAAGATGCTTTTCCATGCCTGTCATCCTATCCCCTCAGGAGACTGAGATCTGATGACTGCAATTGAATGCCACTCTTGGCAGCAAAGTCATTGAGAACTCTTATCTCCAATTAAACACCCAAAAACATTGCAAATGGAGCTCTGGCTCAAATGGTAGAGTGCTAGCTTTGAGCATGAAACAAGGGATGGGACCCAGGCCCTAGTTTTAAGCTTTTTCTAGCATAGACCCACTCAAAAAAGGGAAGAAGGTGAGCACACGGGAGCTCAAAGCTCACACATAATACTCCAGACTCACAGAATAGACACCATCCTGCTCTGTGTCTCTAGATTCTATGTCCTAGGTCATGGCAGTCTTAAATGGGACTGACCATGCACCAAGTCAGGACATTCAAGTACAATCTCATACTGAGAATCCCGTGACCTCATCAAAGACTCAAGAACTCTCACTGTCCTGCCTTGACACTGGGCAGTCAGGTGAGATCTAGTTATCCAACCAAAGGATATGGGAATGAATGAATTTCTCAGCCAAGGAATGCAGACTGGAGGGCTCTAGGTCCCTCTCTCTTGGGAAGGAGAAAAGGGCTGATCCATCTCAGCAATATTCCTGGGTTTGAGTATCCTCAAAGAAACAACCCTGCTCAGAGCCCAGTGCCTCTGGTTTTCTCACCAGCCTCGACCTTCAGTCGACCTTCTCTAAATCCCACATATGCCCTCTAGACTAAAGGCTGAGCCAGCAAGGAGACCCACCTCTACCTCTGAGAATGGCAGTCACGGGGCCCTAGAGTCCCCTAGAAGAAGTCTGGGGGCAACACGGATCTGACTCCTGCCCTCACAGGCTGTCCTGTGCCAGTGGCCTGGTTACCTCTGTCTCTGATCGAGGAATGAGCTCTGGGGGTGTCATCTTAAGATTGACCCAGCAAAAATTCCAGTCCCCAAGGATGTACTGCACAGGCATACTGCAGTGGATGACAGCAAGGTCGTCAACGGTGAACTCAGAGTGCCAGGACTTTTAATAGCCATGTGGCTGGGTCGAAAGCTCTATCACTGATGGTCTAGGTTATCAGGTGAGGTCATGGCTTCAATGGCCTGACACACCTGATCTGAGATTGTCCTCCCTCTTCATCTTCCTGCTTATCCCTTGCCACCCCCCTTTGGACACTCCCTCTCCCTATCCTCCCTAGCCTTTGGACACTTTCTTCTTATCTGATCAGAAAATAAACTCAGTGAGCCAGGGGAGATTGAAACTCCATGGCCCACCCTGGGCACTAGGGTCTACCCCAGGCTGTTTCCCTCTGCAGTCAGCAACCACTCAGATCCTGGATGCCATGAAGTTGCTGAGGGAACAGTGGCTTGCTCCTACATACTGGCTTTAGGCTCTGAAAATGTCCCCACAGAGATTGTGAATGGTTGGCTCCCTTGATCCAAGAACTCCAAACCAAGGCCTGCATGATCCCTTCTTCCTTCCTTTCCTCCTTTTCTCCCTCCATCCTTAACTCCTTTCTCTTTACTCTATTCGTGTCACTCCTGGGCCTTAAAATCAGAGACTGGGTATTGTCCATGAGCCTTTTTACTCAAGGCCAACAGTCTATGGCTTGAGCCACTCATCCACTTCTGGCATTTTCTTTTTGGTAGTTAGTTGGAGATAAGAGTCTTATAGGATTTCCTGCATGGGCTTTAAGCCTCAATCCTCCCATCTCAGCCTCCTAAGTAGCTAGGATGACAGGAGTGAAGCAATGGTATCCAGCTCAAACCAAGATTTCTTCAGGTGCTGTGGAACCAGCATTGGAACCTTTCATCCTGTATGATCCCCCCCCCCCAGGCTTGGCACACACTATAACGGTTTGTTGGATAAATAAATGAACATCTGTCTATGACAATACTACAGAAAAGTCCCATCTAATTCAGGTAAGCATCCTGGGTGGGGGCAAAGCCTGATGTAGCTCTCCAACAGTTCTTCCTCCTCCCTCTTCCCACCCTCCTGGTGCCACCGCACTTAACTGTTTTGGTTCCAAGGACATGAGCCATGATGTCCTCCCTGGATTCCAGGGCCTCTGGGATGCTTATCTTCTTAAAGATCTCTGTCCAGCCACTGACCAGCTCTGTGGCACTCCATTCCCCACTCAGGTGTGAACAAGGTTGCTGAGAAGTAAACACCAGGCTCAAGGGACCTCCTCTCCACTCCCTGGGGCAGACAGGATGGTCCACTATATCCGGCCCCCAAGTTTCATGTTGCAGAGAAAGGATCCTTGAGGCATCCTAGGTCTCTGAATCTCCCAGATTCCAGTGCAGGTGCTGGGAATTCTCTGCTCTCAGCTGGCTGGCTGTGGATGGTGAGGTCACAATCTCTGCTCCCCAAGACATCCTCAACTGTGGTGGTCACCCTAGAGAGAGCCGGGGGATAATCAGCAGCTGCTGGAGAAAGGTAGTCAAGGCACGACGTTCGTAGCAGGAAACCATCTGGCTCGGAAACTCTGCCTGGGCTGCTTTGAAAGTCATTGTTTGGTGGCTGAAATGGTCCATCTAATTTGACCCAGAATCCCCGGCGTTAGTAGAAATTTTCAGCTTCAAGAAAAAAACCTGGAAAAGCTGGCATTTCACTTGTCCCAATCAAACTTAATGAGTTCCAAAATCAGTAGTCCCCTTTTCCTTCCAGACAGCCTACAGCAGGTTACAGAAAATGGCATTCAGAGAGCCTTAGCTAACTGCCATGTCCTGATCCCAAGCAGGCTCCAGCAGGGGGAACACACTTGCCTACCATTGCCCAGCTGGAAACAGCTCAGGAGGGACACAGATTGGAGTCTGCAGGACTCCAGGGAGGACTGCCCACCAGTGCACTGCCCTGGGAGGAAATCCATGCCAACATTGGCAGCCCAACGCCCCCTGCTCTGATGCCCATGGACACCATCAATGCCCTGCGTAAGATTCCCCTCTCATCCTCGGTCGTGGTGAACCATCTGCCATGTCACACCATTCATCACTTTCTAGACCCTCGTAGCTTCACAGCCCCTGTCCTACTCCCCCTATCTCCTTCCCTATTTATGTTTGGCAGACACATTCCCAACTTTGAATTAGCTCCAACTATACACATGAGAGCAGACTCTCTGGCTGGAAGAGTGTGGCTGTGGTCACAGTAGCCTCATGAGCCTTCTGGCTAAAGACAGAAGGGCAGGTATCCACGCTGGTCTGCGGTTCACACAGGCCTCCTAGAAGAGACCCACGCAGGCCCAGCAGTTACTTTGGGCTGCAGGAAAGGGGGAGAAAGTGGTGGGAAGGAATATCTATTGAAACCTTCTCTAAAGGAGCCATGACACTGTGAAAGAGAAAACTAAAATTGTGGCTGGGCTCAAACTGGGCATAAATGAAAAAAGAACAACAAATACACACATGCCCACAAATAAAATGCTTTCGCTTGGGCTAGAAAGTTGACTGTGTGGTAGAGCGCTTTCCTTGCATGCACGAGGCCCTGAGTTCGATTCCTCAGCACCACGTGAGCAAAAAGAAAAAGTCGGAAGTGGTGCTGTGGCTCAAGTGGTAGAGTGCTAGCTTGAGCTCAAGACCTGAGGGACAGGGCACAGGCCCAGAGTTCAGATCCCACAACCAGAACCCCCCCAAAAAAATGCTTTTGCTCTTTTTAGACATGCTGACTGTACAATGAGAAAGATGATCTCTCTCTCTCTCTGTCTCTCTCTGTCTCTGTCTCTCTCTCTGTCTCTCTCTCTGTCTCTGTCTCTCTCTCTTTCTCTCTCTGTCTCTGTCTCTGTCTCTCTCTCTCTCTCTCTCTCTCTCTCTCTCTCTCTCTCTCTCTCTCTCTCTCTCATACACACAGACTCAGAGCAGTGCCTCTCCTGAATTTGTTGGTTTCTCATCTAGGCAATATACCAGCTCAAGCACTGGGGTTCCCTTGTCAGAACCAGGGGCAACCACCCAAGGGGAACAATGCTCTAATAATGTAGAACTACCCTGCCTCCCCCTTTCTCCAGGGCCAGACCCTTCCCCTTGGGAACAACCAGCCTTCACTCCCCATTCACCAAAACCCTAGGCTAGGACTCTGGGTGAAGGAGTCCTGAGACACGTGGCTCCTCAGAGCCTGGACAGAAAACAAAGCAGGGGGTCATGGTGCCTCCAGAGAGGTATCTGACCTGGGGTGGGGGCGTTGTTGGGGACTTTGATGGGGTCCTAAAGGCTATAGACATGGATGGACTCCCTACTTCCAGCCTACATACTTCTGGGAGACTTGGCAGATTCTTGGGGAGGACAAGGAGACCAGATGGACTGGGAGCACTAGAAGAAGCTGGCAGAACTGGGAAATGTGATCACCCAGTCAGAACTGTTGACAGCTGGGGTTGGGGGTACAGGCCAGTTGTATGTGTGTCAGAGGGGGTGTGTTTTTCTCCCAAATATCCACCTTCTATTTGACCCCAGTGCCCTCACCTCTCTAGTGGGCTCTTCTGGGAATGTCCTCAGGTGAAAGGGTAACTGAGCACAGAAGACAAGGGCTCACACAGCAAGGGGGGCCTATCTTCTGTATCCAACACCCCCCTCCCCAGCAAAAAGGAAAAGACCTAAGAAGGCAGATGTGGGGTGCTGCTCCCCACCTCTGACTAAATCCCCCAGGTTCCCACCAGGGAGAGAAAGGATGCAGATGAAAGGCTGTGTGGCTCCCACTGCTCCAGGCCTGGGGCTCTGTGGTGCCCTCTCCTCACCCATCCCTGCAACTCCCCTTTTCCGGGACACTGGCCACTAGGGATGAGAGTGGGATACCTGGGTGGACACCCACCTCCAAACCCCACCCTTGGGGTGCATTTTTGGCAGAGGCAGGACATACTATGGCGCATGGGGGAGGCGCAGGCAGGACTGGACTGGGAGGGGAGAGGCAAGGGTCCAGGTCCGAGAGAGTGGGGAGGAAGGGTAGATTGGGGGACGGGGTTTACAGGGGGGGTCGTGGAGTACGGGAGTGCAGGTTGGCCACTCACGTGAGCTGCTGCGAGAAGCTGTAGGCTGGGACTCCGGGTGCGGGCCGGGAGTCTGAGGGCCGATGGCTGGAATCAAGTCAGGGGCAAAAGCAGGCCAGGGGTACACCAGCTAGGCGGGTCCGAGCCAGCAGCGCCATGTTTGAAAAGCAGCGCGGGCTAGTGGTGGGGCTGCGCACAGACTCTGTTCCTCCTCAACTACCACCACAGCCTCAGTGGCCTCCTAACCTGTGGCCGCCGCCGCCTCAGCAGCCACTGCCTCTGCCGTGCTCCCCGCACCGGGACCTCAGATTCAGGGCCACCATGGCTGGGCGTCTCCGAGGGGCTGCGTGTGGCGATGTGCCTGCCTTGTAGGCTCCACATGCTCTGCACTCCCAGCCAGGACCCACACTATGATTGGAGCAGCCGCCAGCCACTGAAGCCGTTTCCATTAGTGCTTGTGCTCAAGCTCGCTCTTCTCCCAGCACTCTCTTGGACCCACACTCCTCTCCTGGGCCACCCCGCCCCTTTTGAGCACAGACCCCTGCCCCCTTGGGCTCCTGGCCATTGCTGCCAATAAAGTGCACTCCTGGGCCCCGCCCCCTCCTCCTCTGGGCCCCGTCCCCCACCCCTGGCCACAATTACAGCCCTGACTGGGCCCTGAGGCTTCTAGACCATGGCAATTGCAGCCTTACCTCAGCTAAGCACTAGCCCCCATCCCCAGTACCTGCTCAATGGATCCAATCTCCCCTCAGCCCCACCCCTCCATCCCCCTCCACTCCACACACCAAACAGGTGCATGGTGACACTCGTTTGTGTATTTGTGTTTGTGTTTGTGTGTGTGTGTGTGTGTGTGTGTTGGGGATAACTACCACTCAAGGACTCAGAACATAGCACCCTTTGGAATGACTCAACACACAGCACTCTTCCAAAATCAACACAAAGCACCCTGTGTAAATGACTCAGCACATAGCTCCCTTTGAAGGAATCAGCATGTAGTATGCTGTGTAGACTACTCAGCACACAGCACCCTTTGAAGGAGGGAGTCCATAGCCCCCAAGGTAAAGGACTCAGTGCATGGCATACTTTGAAAAACTCAGCACATAGCACTCTTTCCCAGGGACTCATCACACCCTGTGTTGAAGCACGCTGTGTAAAACACCCAGTGCACAGCATCCTTCAAAAAACTCAGCACACAGAACAATTTTGAAGGACTCAGCACATACCACACTGTGGAAGGACTCAGCACACAGCACCATTTGAAGGACAGTACAGAGCACCCTGTGTAAAGGACTCAGCACACAGCACTCCAAAAACACCTCATCCCTCTCTTCTCAAGGGCTCAGAACATAGCAGGAGCCTTTGGGATGTATTAGCACACCACACCTTTTGAAGGACTCAGCATGCAGTGCGTTGTGTAATGGATTCATCACACAGCACCCTTTGAAAAACCCTAGACGGCCCACTCTTCTCAGGGACTCAGCACATAACACCCTTTGGGATGACTCACCAAACAGCACCTTGAGGACTCAGCACAAAACCCCCATGTGGGAAGGACCCAGCAAATAGCGCCCTGTGAAGGACTCAGCACATAGCTGTATGTCACAAGTTCAGCTGTCATCAGAATTAGGGTGCTTTCTTCAGTATCACCATTCTTCAGAAACACTGCACAAATCCTACTAGTTCACATTTAGACAGCCTATGTTTTATGGGGTAAGGTCAGCTGGGGGTCTTGAACTCAAAGCTTGAGTGCTCTGTCTCTGAGCTCTTTGGTTCAATGCTAGAGCTCTACCACTTGAAGGCATAGCTCCAATTTTGTTTATTTGGAGTTATTCTTTGACAGGTCTTATGGTGATAAGTAAGGCCAAGTTGGGGTATCCGTGAGAAAAGGCTCTTAACTCAGCCTGGAGCTGACCTCTTCCTTCCTTGTGAACCTGGAAAGCTGGGCTTCCTGGAGCTCTCTTGGCCTAGGGTTGAACAGACCTGCTCTGGCATCAGCAATCAGGGTGATCAAAAGTCAGCTTGGCCCTGGTCACTGCCCCAAATTGAACTCTAGGGGATAATGGCACCAGGCCGCATGTTCCACGTGTGGCCACCAGGGGGCAAGAGTAGCCCACCATAGGGATAGTACTTGTGAGTTGTGTTTACTCTTGCTTCCCTGGGGCCCCCATTATGATTCAAAGCCACCCTGGAGAGGAAAGTACTTGAGACTCTTACCTACAATTAACCATCAAAAAGCAAGTGGGGCTGTGGCTCAAGTGGCACAGCACTAGCCTTGAGCAAGAAAACTCAGGGATAGAGGGATAGAGCCTAGGCCCTGAGTTCTCTCTCTCTCTCTCACTCTCTCTCTCTCTCTGCCTCTCTCTCTCTCTGTCTCTGTCTCTGTCTCTGTCTCTCTCTCTCTCTCTTTCTTTCTCTCTCTCTCTCTCTCTCTCTCTCTCTCTCTCTCTCTCTCTCTCTCTCTCTCTCTCACACACACACACACACACACACACACACACCACATGCATGCAAAATCAGAGATTTCAACACTACAGTCTTTGGGTATTCTCTACTTTTCCCCCACTAAGCCTGGTGGCTGCTGGCCTAGGTGTTTGGTGCATACATCACCTGGCATCTTCAATTTTGGGGGAACAGAATGGCTAAAAGGTCAACCTTCCCCCCTCCCAGCTCCTTGATTGGGTCATGGTCTATCCAGGCCCTTTGGGGCTCCTTTACAGACTCGCCAAGATGCCTTCAAAAGGCATCACATACTGGGCACTGGTGGCTCATGCTTGTTATCCTAGCTACTCAGGAAGCTGAGATCTGAGAATGTGGCGGATGATGACTCTCTATGTGACATACTGACTCTCAAAAGCCTTGGCAGCCACCAGAAATAGGTGGCCAAGTGGCTTTCTCTCAGGCCTCCATCTGTAGGGCAACGGGAAGGTTAAACTGGAGGTAGGGTAAGGCAGAGGCTGCAGGGAGTTGGCCCAAACTCAAGGGACATCTAATGGCCCATTGGTCGCCAGGAAATAGGCCTGGCTAATCATTGTTCAGGATTATGGCTTCCCCAGTAGCCTGCAAGCCTTCAGCAATGCAAGGTGAAGTATCCTTTGGAGCCGGATCATTCAGACCCAGATGACCACGGTGGAAAGGAAGAAAATGTAAAAATGCCATCCCACCACTTTTTTTCTGTGCATTCTCCACCCCCACCCCCCCAACCCCTGCACAAGGCCTGAAGTTCTAGGATCTCAGGATAGGCTGTGTTTCCAGCGGCAGCACCCCAGACTATGGTGATGAAAGCTGAGGCACAGTTGCCATGACCTGAGTTCAAGACCGTGTTTGGCAAAAAAAGCAATATATATATATATATATATATATATATATATATATATATATATATATATATATATATATATATATATAGCTCCCTGGCTTGGAATTCACGCCGTTTCTCCTACCTTTGAATTTGAACTTAAGGCCTGGGTAACTCTGAAGCACTGTGGATGAAGGGGAAGCTCACCATGCTTGAAGACAAGAAAGTAAGGCCTGGTCCCTAGGCTTGAATTCAAGTACCCACCCAGGAAACATTCTATTTATATACATTATAAAGGTAGGATTTGTACTTATGTATAAATGGTCAGTCCATATCCTGTTTGTTGTGGTTATTTACTGCATTTTTGTTTTATTCATTTATTTTCCATTTTTTATTTTGCAAATACTGTACAGAGGGGTTACAATTACATGGGCAAGATAATGAGTACATTTCTTATCAAGCATTGTAGCCTCCTCCTTTGTTTCCCCTTCCCATCCCTTCCCATCCTCCTCCCAGCCCCCCCCCACAATCCTCCCCGCTTCCCCCCTCCCCCCCCACCTCTGCTGCACCAAAGTTTTAAAGTTCTTTTTCGACATAATGACTTGTACATCTCAGTTTTGCAATGGGTCCTCCTGTATCCCTATTTAAACGATTTGTTTTTCCCCTTCCCCTCCACAAATTATACCTACATCAAATACAGTGAAAGCAGGATTTATACTGTGGGGAAGGGACATACAAAGCAACAAAGAAATAATCTTATAAATGTGTTAGAAACAATCTCAAGAAAGAAAAAAAACACATTTGAGTACATATCTTAGGGTTCATTTCCCTATCACCACCTTATATGTCCTTTTCTGCTTGACTCAGACATACACTAGATATTACAAATAAGGGAAACAATGGGTTCATTTCCCTATCACCACCTTATCTGAACTTTTCTGCTTGATTCAGACATACACTAGATATTAAAAATAAGGGCAACAATGGGACCTATATTTCTTTGGACCTGGCTTACTTCACTTAATAAAATTTTTTCCAAGTCTTTCCATTTCCTAATAAATGGGGCAATGTCATTCTTTCTGATGGAGGCATAGAATTCCATTGTGTATATATACCACATTTTCTTGATCCATTCATCTACTGAAGGGCATCTGGGTTGGTTCCATATCTTAGCTATAGTAAATAGTGCTGCAATAAACATAGTCGTGCTGGTAGCTTTAGTGTGGTCTTGTTTGTAAACATTTGGGTAAATGCCCAAAAGTGGGATTGCTGGGTCATAGTGGAGTTCTATGTGGAGTCTTTTGAGGAACCTCCATACTACTTTCCAAAGTGGTTGAACAAGTTAACACTCCCATCAACAATGTAGTAAGGTTCCCTTCTGTCCACATCCTCTCCAGCATCTTTTGTTATTAGAGTTCTTGATTATAGCCATTCTAACTGGGGTGAGGTGGTATCTCAATGTTGTTTTGATTTGCATTTCTTTTATGGCTATGGAGGTTGAGCATTTCTTCATGTGTCTATTGGCCATCCTTCTGTCCTCTTCAGAGAAATTTATCTTCAAGTCTTTAGCCCACTTATTTATTGGGCAGTTATTTCTTTGAGGCTTTGTTGTTGGGGGATTTAATTTTTTGAATTCCAAGTATATTTTAGATATGAGATTTTTTATTGACTGTGAAGATACATATTACATTTATGATATTGATGACAACCCATCACATAATATCTAGATTTGTCAATGTGTTCTCCATCATGTCTGACACCCAGGACTCTCAGAGAAAAGGAAAACAGGTATCACACTCAGCTTCATACTCCATGATCCAATTGTTTGCAGTGCTGGGATCTGAACTCAGGGCCTGGCAGACCCAATTCAGACCCTGAATCGGTGTGTCAACATGGCAACCTCTAGCCAATGAAGCTGCCAGGGAATTTCCAGACCCTGAGATTGAGCCACAGGGGTGGACAAAATAGCCATAGATAGGTAGACAGGTGGTAGAACATCAATAAATATATATTTGTACCGAGTGCCAGAGACATCTACCTAGGATTCAATGACATCAACTACATTCCTACTACCTCTTAGGTATTTATTATGCCACCATTGAAGGAATAGTATTCTTTTCATGCTTAATAAACCATTCATTAAGATGAATCATTGTCCAAGGATCATTATATCTAATTTTGGACTAGACCAATACATGCAGAAACTTCTCATTCAATCATGAATTTGCTAACATTTCATTGTTATTCCCATGCATAGGAACAAATATCTTGGAATCTCCCCCCATTGGTAGGTGTCAGGACCAAGATTCAAGCTCAGGGCCTATGTTGCCACATGGGCCTATTTCTTCCCTGATAGCCCATTAGCCTTCACCAATGCAAGGTGAAGTACCCTTTGCAGCCGTGTAATTCAGACCCAGGATGGTCACCGTGCAAAGAAGAAAATATAAAATATAAATATAAAAAAATCTATCCTGTGACATTTTTTCTGTCATTTTTCTGTCATTTGTTCCTGCAAACTTCAGAGCCTAGGATCTCAGGTCCATGGGAGCCCACCAGCCTAAGGTGATCGAAGCTGAGGCAGAGTTGTCATGAACTGAGTTCAAATCCCATGCTTGGCAAGAATAATAATAATAATAATAATAATAATAATAATAATAATAATAATAATAACAACAACAACACACCCTGGCTCAGAATTCTCACCATTTTTCTGCCACCTCTGAGATTCCAACTCAAGTCTGGGTAACATTGTTGCACTGTGGGGCAAGGTGAAGCTCACCATCCTTGAAGACTACAAGGTCAGGCCTAGTCCTAGGGCCTGAACTAAAGCCCCAGCACTGTCAAAAATCCTATGCTCACCTGCTTTACACATAAGATTTCTCTTTACATAGAGATGTGGAATGCATCATGCATTCAGTGTAGTTATTATTTTTATTGTGTGTCTTAGTCATGGATGCCCATTTTGTATTTTATTACATATGATGACAGCTATAACTGTGCTGACATGGATGGCAACTGATTCCCATGAATATAGAGTTGCGTATATAGCATACTGCATCCTAGCTGAGACCCAGTACTTTCACAGGACAGAAAAACAGATGCAACGATTGGCTTCTCACATCAGGATTCATCTTTTGGCAGTGCTAGGATCTGACCTCGGGGACTGGCAGGCCCAATAGGGTCCAGGTAAGTGTGGAGCACATGGGCAGCAAAGATGGCGCTGGGAGGGGGTTGAGTGGACAAAGCCTAATTTACTGTAGAGCACATGGCCAACCAAGATGGCTCTGGGAGAGAGTAGAGTGGGCAGACCCCAATTGACCTGCCAATCAGTGCCTAACCAGCCCATGAAGGCTCAGGTGAATGATAGGGTGTGACCTTGACAGTGATTGGTTCCTCTTCCTCCCTTACCATACCACTCACCCTTTTTGTCTTTAAAAGGGGCTGCTCTCTGTTAATAAACGAGTTTTTCTACCTGCTGGATTTGGCTCCCTGCTGTGTCTGATTGTCTCCTGGGCTGAGGGAGGCTAGGGAACGGGCGAGCGCCGCACTTACCTTTCCTCAGACCCCGTCTGTCTTGTGTGGGACGGACGAAGACCCAACATCTGGCGCCCAACGTGGGGCACGAAAGGAAAAGATACCGGCCGAGGCTAAGCGGTCTCTTGGGGTAAGTGAAACCCTAAATATGGGTAATGCTATATCACAGAAGGAGAAGGAAGAGGCAACATTAGGCCTAGAAGGGGTACAGGAGGACTTGGGAAGTGAGAAGGAAAAGGAAAGGGTCAAATCCAATCGAGAACGCACTGAGACGTGCACAGTAGAAGTCAAAACGAGGGTAAAAATTACCCCCTCTGACCCAGCTGATACTGACGGTCCTAGGCCCCCTCCCTATTCTCCTGATTGGAGGGGAGGTATGGTGCCCTACAGACCTGTGAGAGGGACTTGCAAGACCCAGACCCCTACCAGCCTTCTATGGAGGGGCCGAGGGCCGGGGAAGTAACCTCCTCGGAGACCTCCTCTGGAAAGGAAGGGCCACCAAAGAGCCCTGGAAAGGAAGGGCCACCCAAGAGCCCAGACTCTCGGCCACAGGATTCGCTTCCCCAAGCGTATCCAGTCAATCTGGCACCAGGAGCTAACAGGCCCTTGGAATGGTATCCATGGGAAGCTAAGGATCTTAAAGAGCTCCGCAAGGCGGTGGCGGAGGATAGCCCAAACTCTTCCTGGGCCCAGACCCTATTCCAAGACATTGCCTATCACCCTTGTGTCCCTAAGGACTGGATGGATGTGGCCAAAGCCGTTCTTACTAGTTCTCAGTTTATTAAATGGTGTGCTTTCTTTAAGGAGGAATGCAGAGTGAGAGCAGAGAGTAACCGGCAGGCTCAACCTGCAATACCTATTACTTATACCATGTTAGCAGGGACGGGAGAAGCCTACTCCACCGGCGTCGAACAGGCTGCAATACCTGGCCCGTACCGTGACCAGGTGAGGCAGGCAGGACTTGCTGCGTG
Source organism: Dipodomys merriami (assembly GCF_024711535.1). Classification (NCBI taxonomy): domain Eukaryota; kingdom Metazoa; phylum Chordata; class Mammalia; order Rodentia; family Heteromyidae; genus Dipodomys; species Dipodomys merriami. The sequence goes on along the minus strand of NW_027203120.1, from coordinate 43,412 downwards.
GTACAAACTAGATGATGGGCCTACTGAGTCCCCCATAGCAGGAGTGAGACAAAAACCGGGTGAGTCTCTACCTGATTTCATAGACCGAGTCCAACAGAGTGTTCACCGCAAGCTGCCAGCAGGGAACCTCCGAGATCAGTTTGTAAAGCTGCTGGTCTGGGAAGGGATGAATGCAGACCACCTCATGGCCTGCTCGGGATTGAGAGAGAGTTCCCTGAGCAGATGGGTGGTGGCCTCGCAGGATGTGGGAATGCAACAGCACCAGTCCCAATCACTAGCTTTAGCTTTACAGGCTCAGGCATTTGCAATGACTGAGGCTATTACTCAGGCGCTGGCAGCCCAGGGCCAAGGAACCCCAAGACTATCGGGAAGAGGGACTTGTTTTAAATGCAGGCAGGAGGGGCACTTTAAGAGGGACTGTTTACAACAATCCCCCGCCAACCGGCCTGAGAGCAAACCACCCCCTACACCCTGCCCCAGGGGCATGGAGGGATACAAGTTTGATTTAGAGGGGAAGTCTTTAAACTTGGGGAGGGGCATCCTCTAGCCCCTTTAACTCAAGGAGGAACCCCCTCTGCTGTGAGGCCCAGGCAGCCTCATGGCGGGGTGACCCAGGCCCATTGGACTATCCCCCTGGAGGACGGACTCCACCCTAAAATGAGTATTCTCATAGGCGGAAAGAGGTTTCACTGCTTAATTGACACTGGGGCAGACCGAACCATACTCAGGGAGGAGGTAGTGCCCTTGGACTGGAAGCTTGCACCTGGGGCTCCGATATTGGGGGTAGGGGGCAACTCCCAGACCAAAGAAACGGTTGCCCTTTTGACATGGACTAGCCCAGATGGAGAACAGGGAAAGATACACCCTTTAGTGGCAAAGAACCTCACTGTCAATTTACTAGGGCAAGACATACTAAGACAAATGGATGTCGTGGTCACTACAGACCATCGAGCATCATATGATGATATCCTGGATGGAGAAAAAGCACAAAGGCTTAAACAGGAAGAACATAGGGGACCCTCTCAGGTGCACCCCCCAATCCTAAAGGCCACTGCCCCCCAAGTACCTCCCATTAGGTGGAAGCCAGGAAGCCCAATCTGGGTGGCGCAGTGGCCATTGACCAAACCTAAACTTGAAGCCCTCCACCTTCTGGTGGAGGAACAGATAAGCCTCAGGCATATTGCCCTTCTATAAGTCCTTGGAACACACCCGTATTTGTTATTCAAAAAGCCTCCGGGGCTTGGAGGATGCTCCTAGATCTACTAAAGGGAAATGAAAGGATGGAGCTAGTAGGAAAGCCCCTAAAAGGCATGCCCTGGACTCCTGCTATACCTTCAGAATATACCTTGGTTGTGATTGATATTAAAGATTGTTTTTTCTCTATCCCTCTGCATCCAGATGACTGCAAGAAGTTTGCTTTCTCTATACCTTCTCTTAATTTTTCCCAGCCTGATCGGAGGTTTAAATGGACAGTGCTGCCACAGGGTATGGCCAATAGCCCGGCCTTCTGCCAACAATACTCGGCCACACTTTTAGAGCCTGTGCTGGGTTCAGATAACTCCTTTGTCTATGCCTACATGGATGATATAATTCTGGGACACCGAGACCCAAGCTGCCTGGAAGGCCTTCTGGCCCAGGTTCTGGACATATTAAAAAAGGGGGGTTTTACCATAGCCCTTAATAAAATTCAAAAGGTAGCTCCTTTTAAGGTGCTCGGGACCCACTTTACCTTGACTCAGGCCAGCCCCCTTAAGCCTTTGCTGGATATTCCGGCCACTCTAACCTTAACCCAACTTCAGAGTCTTTTAGGGGAAATAAATTGGCTGTTGCCATGGGTTTCTGTCCCTAAAGATAGTCTTGTGTCCTTATTTGCCCTGCTAAAAGACAGGACGCCACAAGAAGTTATTACAATTACAGACAGCCATAGGGCAATATTTTTGCAGTTCCAAAAAGCCCTGGATAAAGTTTCTCTAAAGAGGTATTCTATTAGTGAGCCCATTTCCCTTTGGTTGTTTGCAGGGGTCACATTAATATCTGCAGTTTTAACTCAAAGTGGGGAGCCATTAGAGTGGGTTCACACTCCCCTGGGGGCACGCCTCGGGTATATTCTCAAGCAGACCAACTTGCAGATGCTATTGTGAAGGGAAGGACGCAAGCCCAAAGGCATTATGGCCTCGACCCTCACTCCATTGTTTTTCCTTTTCGGATGGCAGGCGTCGAGTGGCTCACTCGAGCCAATGCTCGTCTTGCTCTCTCCTTGGACAGGTTTCTAGGCCAAATTGACTGCCATTATGGGCCATCCAAATGGACTGTCATGTTATGGCGGCTTCCCCTCAAAATACCATCTCTATTTTCTCCTACGCCTATTCCTGGCACCCTTCATGGTTTTACTGACGGAGGTAAAGCAGGCTCTGCATATGCAGCCTTTGAGGAACAACAAAAGACCCCGAGCCAACAAAGATTTCAACCTTGTCAAGGGTCAGCACTATATAAAGAAATGCTGGCCGTAATTATGGCTCTTCAGGACATTCAAAAACCCTTTAATTTGTATTCTGATAGCCTATATATGATTAACTTGCTCCCTCATATTCCCCAGGCACATATTAAGCTGGATGAAAACCCTATTTCCCCCCTTATGGTTACCCTTAAGGGCCTATTAGAAGGGCGGGGAGCCCCTATTCATATTCAACATTTGAGAGGGCATTCAAAACTTCCTGGGTTTTTTCCCCTACGCAATAAGTGGGCAGACCAGTTAGCTACTGGCCCACAAGCATTAACATTACAAGAGGCTACCTGTTTGTATGATTTAACCCATATTAATTGGAGAGGTCTTCAGCATAGATTTCCTCAGATTCCTGTAAAGGACCTTAAAAGGATAGTACATACCTGTAAAACATGCCAGCCTTTCTTAAAAGTACCCCGTTACAACCCCAGGGGTAAATCCCAGAGGCCTTAAACCTAACGTCCTCTGGCAAACGGATGTCACTCATTTCCTGGCCTTTGATAAGTTTAAATATATCTTTGTCTCTATAGATACCTACTCAGGAGGATGCTGGGCCACAGCACATACAGGAGAAAGAACTAAACATTCACAAGCACATTTTCTTCAATGCTTTGCCACCTTGGGTCTACCAGCACAAGTTAAAACCGATAATGGACCCTCTTTTGTTAGCAAAGCAATGTCAGAGTTTTTTGACAAATGGCATATTAATCATACTACAGGAATTACCTATAATCCCCAAGGCCAAGCAATTATAAAAAGAAATCATCAATGTCTTAAAGAGCAATTATTAAAACAAAAAAGGGGGAGTTAGCCCCCATATACAGTTACAGATAGCTTTGTTTTTAAATTTGTCAAAAGGGGCAACTGAATCCAGATTTCAAAAGCACTGGGGACAACTAAACCCTAAGCCCCAAGTGAAAGTCAGGTGGAAGGACCCCCTGACACAACAATGGAGAGGACCTGACCCCCTAGTTACTATGAGCAGGGGATTTGGATGCGTTTTTCCTATAGGGGAGTACACTCCCATTTGGATCCCTGCCAGGAACCTAAGTTTTTACCCATTTCCTCTATACAGGAGGATGCCCAAGAATAAGCTAACCAACAAGGAAAAAAAAATGGCCATGGCCGAGGCTTATGTTTTAAAGACAAAAGCCAAAAAGACAATTATTAACAATCCCCAAGGGCAACCAGCAGATGGCGATACTCCAGCTGTCCTGACACTCCAGCTGTTGGCTGTCCTGACTCTCCCGATCCTGTGAACAGCCGTATGGAATCTGCATCAACCTCGACAAGTGACCTGGGCAGTGGTCAACGCTGGCAATGCAGAAATCATCAGGAGCACCACAAGAGAAGCTGTCCCTTCGACCTGGTGGCCTGACCTTCATTTTGATCACCACCCTATGGACTGCTTAATATTTTTGTAGGAGTTAATTATTTTAATGTTACCTGCTTTAATTGTTCTTTTACTAATTGCTTGTATAGCAGCATTGAATCCATACTTAATTGTTAAACAACCACCTTTTGTTATGCTTCCAGCTTAGATTTTGTCCAATCCCACAGGCAAATAGCTGGATTAGAACAATCCCCACCTCTGGACTCTGAAGTGGCAAAGACTGCTATCCCATCCTTCACTAAGGTTAAAGGACTAGTAGTGACATTTCCTGGCCTGGGAATGCTTTTGCTGATGGTTTTTCTATGCCTTCCTTGCATTATACGTGCACTGCAAAACTCTTATGAGCTTAGCCAGCCAGTTAACAAGCTCCAAATGAATGAATTCCCCCCCCCCAGAGGAATCGCAGCCAGAGACGGGTAAGAGGGGGTGTCAGTCTGACCAACCTAAGACAGGGCCTTCAGCTTCGCTCTGAAGAAGTTCCCAATGATGGGCAAGGCAGACAAGGCGATCCACCCAACCTAAGACAGGCGGGTTCACTTCTTTAAGCAAAGACAGGGGGAGATGATGTTGGGAGCAATTGGGAGCTGACAGTAAAGCTCAAAGGTCATCTTGACTCCTGTGCTAGCTTAAAGACACGTACAAGGAACTGGCTTACTTAAACGACACCAGGTGCCCAGGTATTAATTGAACTGCTTTGGACATTTCTAACTGTGGTGGGACTGATGTTTATTACTGTGCTAGGTGGGTCAGCCATTAAAAAAAAAAAGGGGGAATCTGGAACACATGGGCAGCAAAGATGGCGCTGGGAGGGGGTTGAGTGGGCAGAGCCTAATTTACTGTAGAGCACATGGCCAGCCAAGATGGCTCTGGGAGAGAGTAGAGTGGGCAGACCCCAATTGACCTGCCGATCAGTGCCTAACCAGCCAGGTGAATGATAGGGTGTGACCTTGACAGTGATTGGTTCCTCTTCCTCCCTTACCATACCACCCACCCTTTTTGTCTTTAAAAGGGGCTGCTCTCTGTTAATAAATGAGTTTTTCTACCTGCTGGATTTGGCTCCCTGCTGTGTCTGATTGTCTCCTGTGCTGAGGGAGGCTAGGGAACGGGTGAACGCCACACTTACCTTTCCTCGGACTCCGTCCGTCTTTTGTGGGATGGACGAAGACCCAACAGGTAAGCACACCAGCATGTGAGCCACTAAGAAGCTAGGCCATTCCCAGGACCTGAGATTGACCCCCGCAGTGATGGCGACCAGTGATGGAATCCAATCTACCTTGTGACTAAGGATTCTTGGATCTGCCCCTATGCCTCCATTTCATGACTGTGATGATTATGGTCATGTTTCATCAACTCTTCATTAAAAATAATCGATACCCCATGAGTCTTGCCTATGATTTTCTACTCATATCAAGCAAGAACTACTCATTCAAGGATGAGATTGATTGCATTCCACGACTCTTCCAAGGTCTGGAAACAAGTGTCCTAGGATCTCCAGCCATTCCCTCATCGTCACAGGGCTGACTGGGATTCGTCCTCAGGGCCTTCACTGTCTGGTTAGCCTGTGGCTCCCCCAAAAATCAGCAGGCCTTCAGCCATGCCAGGTCAACTTCACTCTGCAGGCAGCCATGTTTGGACCCAGAATGGTCACCATGCAAAGGAAAATAAACATAAAAGAGCCAGGTAGAATTTCCTCTGCTTTTTTTCCCCTCGAAGGTTTTTTTTTTTCCCCAGCAAACCCCAGAGTCTGAGGGTTCTAGGACTTGATGTGGGTCCAGAGGCTGCAGCCTAGGATGATCAGAGCTAAGGCAGAGTTGCCACGACTTGAGTTCAAGCCCCAGATCTGGTAAAAGAAAAAAGAAAAAAGAAAAAACTATGAAGGAAGAAACCTAGCTCAGAATTTGTGCCATTTTACAGTGAGAGCTGGGATTTTAACTCAGGTTTGGGTAACTCTGTTGCACTGTGGGGGAAGGTGAAGCTCACCGTCGTTGAAGACTAAAAGGTTAGTCCTGGTACTGGGCCTGACTTGAAGCCCCAGCACTGGACAAGCCCACCTCCTTTAAACCTAGGATCTCTACATATGGGTGTGGTATGCACCTTGTTTTCAGTGTAGTTAATCTTTTTATTTTGTGTCTAATTTATCTATGTATTGTGTATTTTACTGAGTATAGGATGACATATATAACTGTACTCACATGGATGACAACCTTTTCCCATGGGTATAGAGCTTCCTATGCTTTCTAGATCCTAGCTATGACCCAGGACTTGCACAGGATAGGAAAACATCTACAAGGTTTGGCATCTCACATCAGGATGAACCTTTTGGCAGTGCTGGAACTTGAACTCAGGGCCTAGCAGAACCAACTGCCAAATGGGTCCACATGAGCACACCAGCTTGTGAGCCACTAAGGAGCTAGACCATACCCAGGACCTGAGATCTAGCCCTGTGGTGGGGGTGGAGAACCATATTCACCCATTCATAAGCTGAAATTAATATGCTAATAAAGGCCTGTTTGTAGAGAGTTGGAGATGTGGTGAGCTGTGTTGGAATCCTATCTTCCATGTGACTACCGATTCTTGGATCTTTCCCACTGCCTCGATTTCCTAAATGTAATTATTATTGTCACACTTCATGCAGTCTTAATTAAGATCATTTCCTATGCAAATCATGCTTGAACTTCTCAACTCTTCCCTAGGCCTGAATTCAAGCACCAGTACTGAAAAACATAACATTTATAGACATTTTAAATATTGGAGTTATATCTCTATATTCATTTTAAATCATGTTTGTTGGAGTGATTCATTATATTTTATTATTATTGATTCATTGATTGATTTAGCATTTATTTTATGGACTGTGAGTACACCTATAACATTTATTACATTTGTTCCAATCTATTCCATAGCATATAGCTTTGCAGAGATAATATGTACTTCATACCTGACACTCAACACTTGCACAGAAAAGGAAAACAGTTGTCACACATGGAATCTTACTCCAGGAAGAAGATTTGGAAATGATGGTACCTTGACTGAGGGACTAGTAGGCCCAATTCATGAAGGGGTGAGTGTCAGCACGGCAGCATCTAGCCCATGCAGGTGCCAAGTGGATCCCAAGACCTGGGAACAAGTTTCAGATTTGGCCAAATTAGCAAAAATGTTCTATGCAGATGATGGTATACAAATAAATATAAATAAATTTAGACATTTACATACTGCCAGAAATGTCTATTTAGTGTTCAATGACACATACTACGCTCCTACAGATTCTCAGGTCTTTAGTGAGGACTCCATTTAATCAATAGTATTCTTTTAGTGCATAATAAACTATGAATTAAAATCAGTCTCTGTCCTGTGATTATTGGGTCTAATTTTCTGCTAGACTGATTGATGAACTACTCATCCAACCGTGACACTGTTCACATTCTTCTGGTGCTCCTATGGATAGGCAATAGTTTCTTAGGCTCCCCAGCCCTTTGTAAGTGGCATGACCGGGATTCAAACTAAGGACCTAGGTGGTCAGGTTGGCCTATGGCTTCACTGACAACCTGAAAGCATTCAGCAGTGCCAAGTGACCTACAGGTTGCAGCCATGTCATTTGGACCCAGATTGGTCACCATGCAAGGAAGGAAAACCAAGAAACCGCCGACCATCCACAGATGGCGTTTTTTTCGGTGCTGTTTTCAATTTGTTTTCTTGTCAGTCCCTGAGGCGTACCATCCCCTGATCGGCTGTGGGTCCAGAGGCTGCACCATCCCAGCCTAGGGTGATGGAATCTCAGGCAGTGTTGCCACAACCTCAGTTCAAGTACAGTGATTGGCAATCAATCAATCAAAAAATATTAAAATATTAAAAATAGCCGGGCGCTGGTGGTTCACACCTGTAATCCTAGCTACTCAAGAGGCTGAGGATTGTGGTTCAATCCAACCCAGGCTGTAAAGCCCATGAGATTCTTATCTCCAATAAAGCATTAGAAAACCAGAAGTGGTGCTGTGGCTCAAGCGGTACTGCACTCGCCTTCAGCTGAAGAGCGCAAGGACAGAGCCCAAGGCCAGAGCTCAAGCCCCACAAAAAAAAATTGTAAAAATACTAATGAAGCTCACCAGCTTGACATTCGTACCTTTTTTTTTTTTCCTGTCAGGCCTGGGATTTGAACTCAGAGTCTGGGTAACTCTAATGCAATATGGAGGATGGGGAAACTCACCGTCTTTGAAGACAAGCAATTCAGGCCTGTTCCCTAGGCCTGAATTCAATCCCCAGCCCTGTTAAAGTAATATTCATCCACATTTGAAATAATGAGTAATATCTACATACTTATGTTTACCGCATATTATTTTACTGTTTATTTATTTTATTTTTTGCACTATTCATTCATTCATTATTTATATTAACTATTATTACACTTATAACTTGTATTAAATGGATTACATCTTAGGAGAACTATACAGATTAGCATATGTATTATATATCTTACTTCAGACCCAGGACATTCACAGAAATTCTATAGTAGATGATCCCATGCTTAGAAAAACAGAAAGAATACACCCACCAAAGTCGAATTCATCCCTAAGCACCCCAGTGGCTCACATCTGTAATCCCAGCTACTCAAGAGGTGAGAACTGGAAGATGAAGTTTCAAAGCCAATCTAGGCAGAAAAGCCTGAGAGACGACATCTCCAATTAACTGGCAAAAAGCCAGGCTACAGGTATGGCTGAAGTGGTAGAAAATCAGCTATGAACAATCAAGCCAAGAAAGAGCAAGCTGCATTCAAGTGCAGAGAGAGGGGAGTAGGGGAAGAAAGCAGAGAGAAATCCTCCAAAAACAGAGAACAAAACAACAGTACACACATCCCACCTAATTTATGGCACCAACAAACTGAAAATAAAAAAATCAAGCAGTTGTATAACTTTACATGAGCACACATGCTTTTAGGTACACTTCAAAGCTATGTTTTAATAATATACATGTAGATATATTAAATATATATATATATATTTAAATAAACTAAGAAACTAGCCAATGAATAAATACTTCTGAATTAGTGCCTTAAGGATGGCATTATAAATTATTTATATTAAAAGTGTATTCCAAGTTTCATTCCTCAGAATCAATCTTTGATAAATTTGTTCAAGTTTCATTCCTCAGAATCAATCTTTGATAAATTTGTTCATGCGCTGGGCGTTGGTTGCTCATTCCTACAATCCTAGCTACTCAGGAAGCTGAGATCTGAGGATGGCGGTTCAAAGCCAGCCTGGAAAGGAAAGTCCATGAGACTCTTACCTCTAATAAACCGGAAACGGCACTGTGGCTTATCTCCAACAAACTGGAAATGGCACTATGGCTCAAGCTGTAGAGCACTTGCCATGAGTTGAAGAGCTGAAGGTGGGCAGCCAAGCCCAGCGTTCAAGCCCCACCATCAAAAAAAAGAAAGAAAGAAAGAAAGAAAGAAAGAAAGAAAGAAAGAAAGAAAGAAAGAAAGAAAGAAAGAAAGAAAGAAAGAAAGAAAGAAAGAAATTTGTTCATACAGATCATAAAATTCTAACCTTCTGAGCTTTAGGAAACTTGTCTTCCTTTTCTTCCAGGGTCTTATGCTCTTTAAGCAAGTACTCCACTACTGAGCTACATTCCAGTCCCAATGTTTTAGTTTCTCATTTTAAAATTCACTTTATTCCCATAATGCTTACAAGTACCTCCTGTCCTCACAGAAGTGAGTTTTTATTCAGAAACCCAACCTTTTGTGGTATGAGGACTCCTCTAGTGTATTTTGTGGTAGGCACCGAGGAAAACTCACACGATACAATTGCAGAGAGTTTATAGTTACAGAAATAACTCTAAATAGAATTAACATGAACTGTCCCTCTAGGGAGGAAGGATGTACTGATTTTAATTCTCACTTTTCATGGCAGATGGTCAAAATGGAAACACCAATGTGCTATGCTGAAATGTAAACATTTAAACCACTTTTTGAAAAACTCTCTTGTTATAAAATCAAAATATATCAAATAAAGGCCAAGTGAACTTTAAAAAATATGAGAAATGCTAATGAAGCTCCCTGGCTTGGAATGTATGCTATTTTTTGTCTGCAAGGCCTGCTATTTGAACTCAGGGTCTGGGTAACTCTGTTGCACTCTGGGGGAAGGGGAAGGTCTCTGTGCTTGAAGATCAGAAAGTCAGGCCTCTTCCCTAGGCCTGAATTCAGGCCCCAACCCTGGAAAACGTAGTTCTTACATGTATTTTAAAGATAGGATTGAACTTCGAGACAGGTGTTCAGTCTATATTATGTTTGGTGTGGTCATTCATTTTACTTTTTGGTTTATTCGTTTATTTACCATTTATTTTATTGACTATGATGACACCTAACTTTGTATTACATTGTTTACACCCTATCACATAGCATTTAGATTTGTAGACTTGTTCTCCATCATGCCTGACATCCCGCACTCTCACAGAAAAGGAAAACAGGTGTCACACTTGGCTTCTTACTCCAGTATGACATTTTTGGCAGGCTCTGAGATCGAACAAAATAGCTATACATGGATAGACAGGTGGTACTACACCAATAAATACATATTAGTACAGAGTGCCGGAGCTGTGTATCTAGTATTTAATGACATCTGCTACGTTCCTACCAAGTCTTAGGTAGTTATTATGCCTCCATTGAAGGAATATTATTCTTTTCATGCCTAAGTAACCATTAATTGAGTTCAATCAGCGTCCTAGGATTATTTCATCTAATTTGAGTCCAGACCGCTGCATGAACTATTCAATCATGAGTTGCATACCATTCCATTGGAATTTCTATGCACAGGCAGGAGTCTCTTAGGATCTCCTGCCATTGGTAGGTGACAGGACCAGGATTTGAACTCAGGGACTATGTTGTGGGGTTGGCCTATAGCTTTCCTGACAGTCCACCAGCCTTCAGCAATGACAGGTCACCTGTGCGTGGTATCCATGTCATTCAGACCTAGGATGGTCACCATGCAAGGAACCAAAGCCAAGAAACCGCCTACCATGTTCAGCTTGATGCTTGTTTTAATGTCATTTTCATTTTGTTTTCCTGTCAGACATCAGGTCTTAGGATTCCAGGATCGGCTTTGGTTCTGGAGGCTGCACCCCAGGCTAGTGTGATGGAAGCTGAGACAGAGCTGTCATGATCTGAGTGGTATACAATTAATACATATTGGTAGAGTGCCAGAGCCATCTATCTGACTGAATGATGCCCACTACATTCCTACCAACTCTTAGGTATTTATTATACTGCCTTTGAAGTAATATTATTCTTTTCATGCTTACTAAACTATCAATTAAAATCAATCAGCATCCTAGGATTATTACATCCACTTTTAGATTTGATGGATGCACGAACTACTCTTTCAATCAGTATTTCTATGCATAGGAATGAGTCTATTGTGATGTCCTGCCATTGGTAGGTGTCAGGACTTAGATTTTTAACCCAGTGCCTATGTTGGCAGGTTTCGCCTATGGCTTCCCTGATGGCCCACCAGCCTTCAGGAATATCAGTTCAGTTCCACTTTGTAGCCGTGTCATTCAGACTCAGTATGATCACCCTGCAAAGAAAAAAATAACGTAAAACCACCAGTCCTCTGCAGCTGGACACTTTTTGTGCTGTCCCACTTTTTTTTTTCTTCCTGCAAGCTCTCAGGGTCTAGGATCCCAAGATTGACTATGGGTGAGAGGCTGCAGCCTAGTCTAAGGCAATCGAAGCTGAGGTAGACTTGCCATGGCCTGATTTCAAGCTCCATGGTTGGCAAAATAAAAAAGAATAAATAAAAAAATAATTAATTGTTGAACTAAATTGAAAAAAATCCCCCTGGTTTGGAATTTCTGCGTTTTCTTTCCTAGCCTGGGATTTGAACTCAGGATCTTGGTATATCTGTAGCAATGTGAGGGAAGGTGCAGAGTTTCTACTACTTGAGTTCAAATCCTGTGCCAAGACAAAAACAAAAAATTAAGTCACTGACCTCAGCTGGGGGGAGGGGGATAGCTGTGGAGGTGGGAGGGAAGGGAAGGCAAGGGGAAAACAAAGGAGGAGGCAACAATGCTCAATAGTAAATGTACTCATTACTTTGCTCATGTAACTGTAACCCTCTATACCACATTTTTACAACAAAAAATGTACAAAAAAGGAAAAAATTTAGAGCTCAGAGAAGCACTTTGAAGGTAAGGGAAGGATGTCTGAATAGCTGTACAAAATTATACACTGCAGTTTTTAAAATGTTCAGTATGAAATTGAATAAAAATAACTCCTTCCATTAAAAATAGTTAACTGACTGTCTTGGAACTGGGGCTAGTATTTCTGCCACTGCTGGGATTTGATCTCACCATCCGGGTAACTCTTTTGCATCTTAGGTGAAGGGGAAGCTCACTGTCCTTGAGGAAAAGAAATTCAGGGTAGAGTTCCCAGGGCCTGAATTAAGTCCCTATAATGGAAAATAATATTTATGTACATGTGTAATATATGTGACGTATTACATGTGTATGTTTATTACAAACTATGATTTTTTATTATTGTATTAGTATCACTATACACATAATATTTATTACATTTTGCACATCTATTATAAAATTATACACATCAATTTAGGACATTGACTCATTTTTCATTAATACTTTATTAAGTGTTGAAACGTGATACATAATTAAATGGAGGCATTTGTCACAGCCTTCACATGTTTGGAGTCACTCCCAAATATGAGCTGTGTCTTGTTTATCTTTAACAACTTCCTACACGTATTTTTTAGATGATTTATACTCAGAAGTCTTTCCTTGAGGATAGGCAAGTTGAGGGATAATATTGTAAGGGTGGGACTGGGAATGTGGCTTAGTGGTAGAGAGCTCGCTCAGCATGCATGAATGCCAGGGTTTGAATCCTCAGTGCCACAAACTCAGAAAAAGCCAGAAGCTGTGGAGTGCTCAAGTGGTAGAGCACTAGCCTTGAGAAAAAGAAGTACGGAGACAGTACCCAGCCCCTAAGTTCAAGCCCCAGCACTGGCAAAAACAATAGGCCTGATTCCAATGGCTCACACCTGGGACCGTTCTTCTCAGGAGGCTGAGATCCGAAGACCACAGTTCAAAGACAGCCTAGGCAAGGAAAGCCTGTTAGATTCTTATTACCAATGAGCCACCAAAAGACCCCATGTGGCACTGTGGCTCAAGTGGTAGCTTGTTCGCCTTGAGAGGAAGAGCTCAGGGACAGTGCCCAAGCTTGAGTTCGAGACACACAATGGGAAAAAGTGAAGGTTAATCAAAGTACTTTTCCTATTTCCTAATTAGGAGAACATTCTCTGGAAAAATGAAAGCTGATATACACCAGAATTGGAGTTAGAGCTCAAGGTTCAAGTTTAGCAGATCCATCTGCCCAGCCTCTCAGACTCTAGAATTATAACCTTGTGTCCTACAGGGTTCTGAAAGGTCCATTGTTGAAAGGCTTAATATGTTCCCCAAGCCCTTTGTGATAAGCAGTTGACTTGTATTGTCAATGTCATTACACTTCTGGCCTAGCAGAGCACCAGTAGCTAAGGCCCATCCCCTAGCTCAGGAGGCTGAGGTCTGAGGATTACATGGTGAAGCCAGCCAGGGCAGGAATGTCTATGACACTCTGACTTCCACTTCTGAAAGGCAGATGTTCAAGAGCTTCCTGGGTTTCCTTTGGTGATGAGAAGTTACTTGTACTTGAGTTGAACTCAAGGCCAGGGCACTGTCTCTAGCACTCTACTACTTGAGCCACAGCACCAATTCTGGCTTTTTCTGTGCATGTGCTACAGAGGGATCAAACTCAGGGCTTCTTGCATGCTAGGCAAGCCCTCTCTCACTAATCCACAATCCCAGTCCTCTCATCTTTTTCTTAATGGTAGTTTCTACCTAAGTATGGTACCATTTTACATCCCCCAAGTTTAATTTTCTGAATACCAGTTATTTCAAAAACCCTGATCTTCCCTTCTCCTACCTGATTTGTGACTGCTCCTGCCTTGGCCTCATAATAAAATGTAATAAAGGCTGCTGAGATCTTAAGTGTGCACCATATAAGGAACCAGGCCTGGAACTCTGGAAGAGAAAAGCCACGGGCCTGAAAAAAAAAGAATGATGCAGTATGTGCAACAAGCCTATCTGAAAAATAAATCTGTACATAAAAGGAGAAGCATTGCATACAATCTGTTTGAACTCAGGGAGGTAATATACACACATAAGTAGGTAGGACAATCATACATAAACTTGGCCTTCTCTTTTTGAGTTTTTATGGTGGCCATCCCGTGCTTAAACTCAGGGCCCTATGTGTTCCTCAGCCGTTTTGCTCAAGGCTGAGACTCTACCACTGCCACAGCTCCACTTCCAACCATATGGTTGTTAATTGGACATAAGCGCCTGCCAGGCTTTCCCGCCTGGTCTGGCTTGTATCTCCTGTTCAGCTTTCTTTCTCAAAGCTGGAGCTCTACCCTCTGGGCCTCTGATTCACTTCTGGTATTCTGGTGGTTTATTGAAATAAGAGTCTCGCAGACTTTGCTGCTTGGGCTGGCTTTGAACAGAGATCTCCTGAGGAGACTTCAAGTGGCTTTCCACAGGGATTCGCCGAGGATCTGCTCCACACAAACCCTTAGTCTAAATCTTGAGAGGTACTAGAACAAAAGGGAAACATGATGATGCTTCTAGTGTATTCTAGATACTTAAGTTGGAGACACAAAACAATCATAATTATAGATAATTTTATAAGCCTAAGGAGCAATGCAGACAGTATGATGATCGCTCCAGCTTTTGGTCCTCTCATCCTGAGACAGTAAATTCACTGCAGCTCAATGCTAAGTGACTGAACTGGCATGTCCTGTGGACATTTGCTGCCAAAATCATGTGACACTCATTTCTCACTTTTGGCTTCAAACCTGTGACCAGAGGAAAAGATGAGGAGAGAAATTCCTTCTCAGAGAAAGCACCTATAAAGAACATTGGGTAGTTTACTTATAAATTCAAAGCACTGGAATGATGCTGTTAAGTAGTCAGATTGTCCAGATTAAAAAATGAAGAAGAAAAGAAAGGCAGGTGCCACTGGCTGCTGACTGAAATCCCAGCTCCTCAGAGGATGAGATATAGAGAATCTGAGTTTGAATCCAGCCAGCATAGGAAAGTCCATGACACTGTTATTTCTAAGAGATCACAAAAAACCCAGAAGTGGGGCTGTGGCTCCAGGTTAATGCACTACTCTTGAGCAAAAGTAACTCAGGGACGCCTATGCTCATAGTTCAACCTCAGGATCTGCTTCCATGTCTTTGTGTATGTGTGGATGTATTCCTATAGGTGAAGCTCCGGAGTAGCTATGATGAAAGGCACCAAGCTACAAAATTTGTTTTCAATACAATGATTTCATAACACGGAGACTGCTTTCATTTCAGTGCATGTTCCTGGGCTCCCCTCACAGTTTCCAGTGCAGCCTGAGGGTTTCTCTGCCTCCCAGGCCTGTTGGAAGAAGTCTCTCTCATTGTCTGGACAGGCAGACAAAAGGCCTCAGTCCTGTACAGCTGTGTAACAAACAACTCCATATGGGACAATTAGTAAGGAGGAGTGTGGATGGGCTCTGAAGGTCAGGACAAAAAGGCCTCTTTGTACCCCAAGCTATCTCTCTCCCCAGTGCTCCATTTTAACAGGAAGCCTTCATTTGTGCCACCTCCTTTGGCAGGCCAAGTTCTCAGCACTAATCTTGCCTTTGTAAGACTGTATTCTGGTGATCAGATACAGTGCTCAATATAATTCAGGAGTCCTTCTGGCAGACAACTAGGGCACTTAACCTCAAGAAATGTTTCATTGAGGGAGATGATAGGCCTATGATGCCTCTGCTAGGTTTCCGGAAGCTTTAGAAATCCAATCACATGTCTGATCTCACCATGCTTCCTGTCATCTAGGACTGCTGAAGCACATTAGGTTTTGAAACCTTTTACCTCTCCTAGTTGAGCCCTGGGTGGCAAAGTTTTGGGGTTGAACACAGTGCCTGGGTGCTGACCATGAGGTGTGAGGGAGCCCAATGCTTTACCATTTTGTGTCACAGCTTTTACTTCTGGTCTGTGTGTGTGTGTGTGTGTGTGTGTGTGTGTGCAAGCTTGCACAAATACACCAGTCCTGGAGCTTGAACTCAGGACCTGAACACTGTACCTTATTTCTCTTGTACAAGAATAGTCCTCTCCCACTTGAGCCACAGAGCCACTTGAGAATTTTTTCTAGTGATGTGTTCCTGAGAAATCAAGTCCAGAGTTTCATAGATGCAAAGCACCCAACCCCTAAGGCACATACCCATCCCTCTACTTCAGGTTTGTTATTTTGTTTCTTTTTTGTTGTTGTTGCTTGTAGGAGTTGAAGTCTGGGCCTGGGTGATGTCCCTCAAGTCTTGTGCTCTACCACTTGAAGCAAAGCACCATTTCAGGTTGTCTCATGGTTCATTGGAGCTAAATGTCTCGGGGACTTTCTTGCCTAGGCTAGCTTTGAACCATGATTCTCAGATCTCATCCTACTGAGGAGCTAGGATGACAAGCGTGAGTGACAAGCATCCAGCTTCCACTTCAGGTTTCTTAGTGGTGAATTGAAGATAATAGTCTCATGGGACCTTTTGTGTCTGGCATAGTTTGGAAACCAGATCCTCAGATCTCAGCTTCCTGAGAAGGCAGGCTGACAGACCTCAGCTATAGACCCCTAGACTGTGGCACTCTACTGCAAGGGGGTCCTTGGCTCCACATGGTGGAATGCTAGCCATGTGCCCAAGAGGTAAGTGTCAGTGCCTATGCCACGAGTTCAAGGTTCATGACTGAGAAAAAACAAAACAAAACAATTGTCTGCAGTAGACAACTCACCCACTCTTCAGTAATACATAATTTTGTCCCTGCCATGGGGACATATCTGCATCTCAATATTCTTGTCTGCATAATCATCTCAGTTGTGTAGCTCTTACAAGGACCATATGAAAGAATGCACTCTGTGAAGGACACAGCAGATGGCACTCTTTGAAGGACTCAGCACACAACATCCTGTGAAGAAATAGCACCCAGCACCCAATGCAGGACTCAGCACACTGCACCCTGTGCCAGACTCAGCACAGAGCACTCTATGAAGGACTCAGCACATAGCTCTATTCCACAAGCTGTCATTAGAATTAGGTTGCTTTCATCAGTATCACCATTGTTTGAAGAACATTTCACAAATCACACAAGTTCACATCTAATGGTTTAGTGGGGTGTTTTTTTGGGGCCAGTCTACCCATAGGGCTTGAACTCAATGCATGGGGATACTGTTCTAATAACATTTGCTCAAGGCTAAGGCTCTACTACTTAGAGCCACATCTCCAAGAGTCTCACATACTTCCTACCAGGGCTTGGTTTTAAAGCTCCCAAGCAGCCAGGATGATGGGGGTAAGCCAGCAGCATCTGCTTCTGTGGAGCTCAGTTGCAGCTGTTTACATATGCCTAAGTCAGGTTAGGTGGCAACTCTCAGTGCCAGACTCCTAGCTTGTTCTGTGATGTGGTATTTGAAGTCCTGTCCTTCTATAATTGCAGTTAGAACATTCTACCTTTTTTTGGTGGCAGTGCTGGGGCTTGAGTAAGGGCTTAGACACTGTCCCTAACCATTTGTGCTCAAGGCTAGCACTCAATTGATTGAAAGACAGCAGAACTTCCAAGTTTTCTGCTTAGTGGCACTGAGGAGTCGAACCCAGGGCTCATGCTTACTAGAGGAGCACTCAATCACTGAGCCCCAGGAGTAAAGGATGTATAAATATATAGATTGTTGTATATAAATATTATATAGACAAAAGAGAGATGTCTATATTATTACATTATAGATAATATTGTTATCAATTATTAGGTATTAAATTATATCTCCATTTAATGATGTGTCCCAGCTAACAATTAATAAAGCATTAATTAATACTCAATATCCTGTTATTGTTTATCATATATGTACATACATCCATACATATAATTAAATATTTTAGAGAATGAGACAGGTGTCTATATATTCTTAAATTATGCATCATGTGCTACTACCAATAATTAGGTATTTATGTCTCTATGCAATTTTTATTCTGTTAATACTTAATAAAATATTAATTAAACTTAATCCACATCCTATAATTACCACATCTAGTTTTATCCTAGAATGATTCATTATTAATTCAATCTGTTTATCGTTTATTGTACTGACAATTCTTCCACCTATGACTTCTTTTACCTTTGTGACATTCTACTTACATAGCATATTGATTTGCATCCAAATTATACATCCTACCTGACACTGAAGACTTTCAAAGAAAAGAAAATCATGTGTCACACTCGGCTTCCCACTCCATGATTACATTTTTGGCAGTGCTGGGATCTAAACTCAGGGCCTAGAAGGCTCAATTCATTTATGTGTGGCTGTCAGCACAGCAGCCTCTAGCCAATTCCGCTGCCAGGTTGTTCCCAGGCCCTGAGATCGAGCCACATATATTGACTCCATATTGTGCTTAGTGTAGCTATTCATTTTTTTTGTTTTATTCATTTATTTACCATTTATTTTATTGACTGTTCTTACACATGGACTATTTATTACATTTATTATATAGGATAGATTTACCTATGTATGAACTTCACACCTGACATCCAGGACTTTCACAGCAAAGGAAAACCTGTGTCACCAAGGGTTTCTTACTCTATGAATCAATTTTTGTGAGTGCTGGCATCTGAACTCACAACCTACAAGCCCCAATTCATGAATGGGTGAGTGTCAGTATGCCAGCCTGGGGCATATTGAGCTGACAAGCAGTTTCCAGCACCTGAGATCGAGCCCCAAGTTTTGAGAAAATAAGAACAGATTGACATGCAGATGGTAGTACACAAATAAATATAGATCTTTATAGAGTGCCAGAGATGTCTATACATTATTCATTTAAATAGGCTACATTCCTACCAATATTTGGGTATTTTTAATGCCTCCATGTCATTTATATTATTGTTTTCATCCTTAATGAATTGTTAATTAAATCAACCACTGTCCCAAAACCATTGTGTCCATGTAATTAATAGTATTCTTTTAATGTGTCAAAAATATTCATGAAAATCCATCGGCCTCCTAAAATCACTCTAATTTTATAGCAGCATCATTCAGGAACAACTAATTCAACCTTGACATTCATAACCTTCCATCAGTATTCCTATGAATAGGAAGGAGACTATTAGGATCTCCTGCCATTTGTAGGGGTCAGGACCAGGCTTTGAACCCAGGGCCTATGTTGCAGTGTTGGCCTATGGCTTCCCTGGTAGCCCTCCAGCCTTCAGCAATGCCAGGTTTCCAACACTTTTCAGCCATGTCATTCAGACACAGGAAGATCACCTTGCAACGAAAACAAATGTAAAACCGGCAGCCATCTGAAAGTTGCAGGTTTTTATTCTTTGTTTCTGTGTTGTTTTATGTATTTATTTTTCCTGTCAGCATTTGTGCCCTGGGAACTCAGGTTTGGCTGTGGTTCCAGTGGCTGCACCCTAGCCTGGAGTGATCGATGCTGAGGCAGAGTTGCCATGCCCTGAGTTCAAGCTCTATGCTTGACAATAAATAAATAAATAAATAAATAAACACATTAAAATATTTTAAAAGTTATGAGGCTGCTTGGCTTGGAATTCATGCCATTTTTTTCTGCCAGTCCTGGGATTTGAACTCAGGGCCTAGGTACATCTACAGCACTGTGGGAGAAGGGGAAGCTCACCGTGCTGGTAGACAAGAAAGTCAGGCCAGTTCCTTGTGACTGAATTCAAGTCCTAGCTCTTGCAAAAATAATATTTGTATTCATTTTAAATACAGGATTCATATTTACATACACATGTTTACTGCATATTGCAGTTAGTGTGGTTATTCATTTTATTTTGTGTTTTATTTATTTCCTATGTATTTTAGTGAGTATGATTACACACATAATCATTTTTACATCTTATTACATACAACATAGATTTGCCAATGTACTATACATCATTCCTGAGACCCAGGACTTTCACCGATAAGGAAGACAAATGGGACATTTGGCTTCTTCCACCAGGATTACTTAAGTTTTGGCAGTTCTGTGATTTGAACTCAGGGCCTAGAAAACCCACTTCATGAATGGGGCATGGGTCAATGTTAGCACACCAGTCTGATGCAAATGGAGTTTTCGGTCAAATTTGGCCCTAGGAGTGGCCAAGATATAAACGCATAGATGTGTAAAATGCAGTGTGTGTTTAATTACATATATATATGCATCTATAAACATATGCAGAGGGAGACAGATAGACATTTATGTAGATTCTAGTGTATAACTCTATATAAAGAGTGATGTCTATATCTTACTTTTATATATTCTGTTGCTACTAATTATTTGGTCTAAAATTATTCCTCCATTAATTAATCACAGTAGAAGATTTAATAAAATATTAATTAAACTAACCAATGACCTATATTTAATGCATACAATTTTATATTAGAAAGACTAGTTAACTAGTAATTCAATTAGCACATTTCAAACATTCTATTAGTGTTCCTAGAGATAGGAACCAGTTTCCTAGTATCTTCAGCCATGTGTATGTGGGAGTCCCAGGATCGAACTCAGGGCGCAGGTGTCAGGGTTAACCTCAGGCTTCACTGACAGCCCACCAGCTTCAGCCATGCAAAGTCATGTACAATTTTCAAGCCAAGTCAGTGAGACCCAGGATGTCGACTGTGCAAAAGAAACAAAGGTAAAACTGTTGTGTAAAACTTTCTGGTTTTTCCTCTTCCATTTTGATTTGTTTGTTTGTTTGTTGGCCAGTGCTGGGAGTTGAAATTGGGTCCTAGGATCCTTGGTTCATCTGTGGGTGTAAAACCTGCAACACAACCTAGGGTAATTAAGGCTGAGGCAGAGTTGTGACGAACTGAGTTCAAGCCCCGTGCCTGCCCCCCCCCAAAAGTTAAGGTCCTGGCTTGGAATTTGGGACATTTTATCTGCCATACCTGGGATTTGAAATCAGGGCCTGGGTAACTCTATTTTGCTGTGGGTAAAGTGGAAGCTCACTCTCCTTGAATAAAAGAAAGTCAAGAGCATTTCCTTGGGCATGAATTCTAGACCCAGGAGTGGCAATATTATATTTATATACATTTATAATATACATCATATATATGTATTTGCATAGGTATTACATATTGTACCTAGGAAACAATATTTTCACAGACAGCAGAACAGGTCAACATTGGTTTCTTACCCCACCTATTGTCTTTGGCACTGCTGGGATTTGAACTCAGGGCCTTGAATGCCCAACTCATCAAGGGATCAATGTAAGCACAGCAGCCTCAAACAAATTCACTGCCAGGGAGTTCCCAGGACCTAAGTTTAACCTCCAGGAGTGGCCAATATATAAATAGATAGATGCATAAATTGCTGCAAATACATATATATGCATGGAGAGTGTGAGAGAGAGATGTATATGTATATCACAGTGTATATTTAAATATATAAATATATTTATAGAATGTGAGATGTCTATATATCATTTAATTAAATGTAATACATTACTAATAATTATTAGGTATTAAATTATGCCTTCATTTAATGATGTATCATGGTTTAAGGCACAATAATGTGCTTCCTTGTGCAAAAGGAGCTCAGGGACAATGTCTAAGCTCACAGTTCAAGCCTCAGGACCTGCACCAAAAAAAAAAAAAAAAAAAAGAGCCAGTAACTCCATGTGTCTGTGTATGTGTAAATGTATTTCTATTGGTAAACATCCAGAGTTGCTATGAAGAAAGGAACCCAGCTAGGAAATTTGCTTTGAATAGAATGATTTCATAGCCCAGAGGGTGCTTTCAAGACAGTGCATGTTCCAGGGCTCCCCTCCCTGTTCCCAGTGTAGCCTAAGGGTTTCTTCACACCCCATGCTGCTGGAGGAAGTCTGCCTCTTTGTTAGAACAGGCAGTCAAAAGGCCTCACTCCCGTACAGCTCTCTAACAAACAACTCTATCCGGGCCAACTAGTTATGATGAGTGTGGGCAGGCTCTGAAGACCAGGAGAAAAAAGCCTCTTTGTACCCCAAGATATCTCTCTCCCCAGTGCTCTGTTTTGACAGGAAGCCTTCATTTGTGCCACCTCCAGGGACAGGCCAAGTTCCCTGCACTTATCCTGTCTTTGTTAGAATATGTTCCAGTGTTGAAACAAACTGCTACAATTAATTCAAGATTTATTCTGGCAGACAACAACTAGGGAGCTGAACCTAATGCAATGATTCATTATTGGCAATGGTGCCTCCCCAGGTTTTCCGAAGCTTGCTACATCTAAGCACATTTGCAAAATCACAATGTTCCCTGTTATGTAGGGCTGGTGGAGCTCATCAGGTTTGGAAACCTTTGACCTCTCCTAGTTGGGCCTTGGGTGACTAGGTTTCCAGGTTGAACACAGGGCCTGAGTACTGACCATGAGCTCAGAACAGAAGTTCAGTGTGTAGTAGGAAGACTCCTACTCAGGCAGGCAAACCCACCTATTCGTCTGGAGTGACAGAGCCCACCGCAGCAAAGTTAGTAACAAAGAAGCAACTTTATTGAGAAGGTTCCTACACTGACCGGCCAGGGCCACAGCACAGGCTAAGGAGCTGATACTGCCACCCTGAGCAGCCCTGACTCAGCACACAGCACTCCGTGAAGGACCTAGCACCCCAGGAAGGAATCTTCATAGAGCTGTATCCCACAAGCTGTCATTAGAATTAGGATGTTTTCATCAGTATCACCATTCCTTCAGAAAAGTGTCATGAACCACACAAGTTCACATCTAACAGTTTAGAAGGGTGGTTAGTCGGGGTGGGGGAGGAGGGTCATCAGACTCAGGGGTGGCACTCATAGGGTTGTGGGTACTGTCCTAAGATCTTTTCCTCAAGGCTAGAGCTCTACCACTTTGAGCCAAAGCTCAGAGTCTCACAGACTTCCTGCCAGGGCTGAGTTTTCAACCCACCAATGTCAGATCTCATCCCCTGAGCAGCTAGGGTGAGCAAGCAGCATCTGGTTCGATGGAGTTGGTTTGCGCTGTTAACCCCTGGCTGTTGGTTTGCAGCTGTTAACCTCAGGATAGATGGCAGCCGTCATCTTCAGATTCCCAGCTTGCTCTGTCATGACGTATTTAAAGTCCTGTTCTTGTATAGTTGCAGTTAGAACATTCTAACTTTTCTTTGGTGGTTGAGTGACAGCAGCACTTCCGGCTTTTTCTGTGCATGTGATAGTGTGGAAACTAATCCAGGGCTTTATACATACTAGGCAAGCACTCTACCACTGAGCCCCAGGAGTGACAAGTGTAGAAATATATATGTACAGATATATATGTATAAAATAAGAAAGACATCTGTATATTATTAAATTACACATACTATATTACTATCAATTATCCATAATTAAATTATTCCTTCATTTCTCATTGTTGAAAATACAATAATATATTTATTGAAAATTAGTCAATGTACTATGATTATTGTTTTTAAGTTTAAAATATAATCATATACTAACTACTAATGTAATTGTTACTTTTAAACATTCCATTCATATGGATGTATGTCAGAATGCATTTCTTAGGATCTCCCGCCATTCGTAGGTGGCGGTCCCAGAATTTGAACCCTGGGCCTAGGTTGCTGGTTTTGGCTATGGCTTGCCTGATAACCCACCAAACTTCAGCAGTGTAAGGTCACATAGTCTTTCCGGGCCCTTTCATTTAGACCCAGGATGGTCACAATGCAAAGAAAAAAAAAACAAAGTAAAACCACCTTCTGGAACTTCCCAGTTTTATCCTTATTCCCCCCCCCCTTTCTCTTTTTTTCTTTTTTGTTGGTTGTGGGGCCAGAAATCTGGGTCTGGACACTGTTCCTCAACTATTCAGCTCAAGACTAGTGTTCTACCACTTGAGTCATAGCACCACTTCCAGCTTTTTGTTTATGTGGTGCTGAGGAATCGAGCCCAGGGCCTTATGCATGCAAGGAAAGCACTCTACTACTGGGCCATCTTCCCTGCCCTTCTCCTTTTGTTTTTTTTTTATCAGTCCGGAGATTTGAACTTGGGTCCTAGGATCTCAGAATGGGCTGTGGGTCCATTGGCTACACCCCAGCCTAGGGTGATAGAATCTGAGGCAGAAATGCCACAAGCTGAGTTCAAGCCCCGGGCCTGGACAAAATAACTTAAGGCCGTGACTGGGAATTTGCTCCATTTTTCTGACAGGCCTGGTATTTGAACTCAGGGTCTGGGTAACTGTGTGACACTGTGGAGGAAGGGAAGTTCACTGTTGTTGAAGACAAGAATTTCAGACCAGTTTCCAGGCTGAATTTAAGCACCAACACTGGGAAAATTAATATTCATATATGTGATCTTTTTACATACATGGGCTTACTCCATTTGACATTTATTACACTTATTTATTCATTATTTATTTATTTAGTATTATTACATATATAACATTTATTTCATTTATTACATCTTATCACATGGATATATTTGCATATGGATTATACTTCATACTGAGACTCAGGATTTTTACAGAGAAGGAAAAAAAATGTGTCAAAGTAGGCAGGATGACAGATATCAGCCACAGATGCCTAGACTGTAACACTTTTGTATGGGTGTCCTTGGGTCCCCTTGGTAGGGTGCTAGCCATGAGCCCAACAGTGAAGAGTCAGTAGCTAGGCCCTGAGTTTAAGGTTCATGACCGAGAAAAATAAACCAAAACAATTGTCTGCAGGAGAAAAACTCACTAGAGTTCAGTACATACATCATTTTGGCCCTGACATGGGGACATATCTGAGCCTAAGGTTCTCATCTGCACAATAATCTGTGGAGCTCTTACAAGGACCAGATGCACTCAGTACACCATTCCTCATATAAGACTCATGACATAGCTGTATCCCACACACTGTCATTAGAATTAGGATGCTTTAATCAGTGTCACCAAACTACACAAAGTTCTAATGATTTAGAGGGGTGGGTTTTTTGTAGGGAGGGGGTGGTGAGTCAGCCACGGGGATTCCACTGAAAGTTTGGGGGTACTGTCCTAAGATCTTTTGCTCAAGGCTAGAGCTCTACCACTTTGAGCCACAGCTCAGAGTTTTGCAGACTTCCTGTCAGGGCTGGATTTTAAAACCACCAGTGTCTGATCTCAGCCCCCCAGTATCTTGGATGACAGGGCTGATTGAGCCAGAAGCATCTGGTTCCGTGTAGCTGGGTTGCAGCAGTTTACCTCTGGCTAAGTCAGGTTAGATTGCAGCTCTCAGCACCAGACTCCTAGCTTGCTCTACAATGATGTATTTGCAGTCCTATTCTTATATCTTTGCAGTCAGAACATTCAATTGTTTTGTTTTGGTGCCAGTCCTGCATCTTGAGTAAGTGTCTAGATACAGTCCCTAAACTTTTATGCTCAAAGCTAGTACTCAACTGCTTGAGCAACAGCATGACTCCTGGATTTTTCTGTGCAAGTGGTAGTGAGGAATGGAACCCAGGACTTTGTACATACTCAGTGAGCACTCTAACACTGAGCCCCAGGAGTGACAAGTGTATAAACAGATTAATGTGTAGATTGGTAGATAGAGATAGATAGATAGATAGATAGACAGATAGATAGATAGGTAGATAGATAGATAGATAGATAGATAGATAGATAGATAGATAGATAGATAGATAGATAGATAGATAGATAGATAGATAGATATAAAACAAGAGATGTCTGTATATTATGAAACTGCATATATGATATTACTACCAATTATTGGCAATTAAATTGTTCCTTCCTTTTTTAAGTATCATGATTGAATATATAATAAAGTATTAATTGAAAATTAGTCAATGTAGAGTAATTGTTGTGTATAATTTTAGAATATAATCATATACTAACTACTAATTTAAATGTTACTTTTATAACATTCTATTTGTACGGATGTATATCAGAATGTGTTTCTTAGAACCTCCCACATTCATTAGTGGCAGTTCCAAGATTGGACCTCCAGGTCTAAGTTGCTTGTTTCAGCTATGGCTTCCCTAATAGCCCATGAAACATTAGCAATGCAATGTCATGTACACATTCTGGGGCTTGTCATTTAGACCCAGGATGGTCACAATACAAAGGAATAAAAAAAGTAAAACCGCCTTCTTGAACTTCTCAGTTTTATCCTTCTCCTTTTTATTTATTTATTTTTTTGCCAGCTCTGAAATTTGAAGTAGGGTGGTAGGATCCAATGATCAGCTGTGGCAGAGATGCGAAGACCTGAGTTCAAGCCCTGTGCTAGGCCAAAAAAAAGTAATAATAACAATAAGACCCTGTGAGGAAATTGCACCATTTTTTTAGCAGGCCTGGGATTTGAACTCAGGGTCTGGGTAACTCTGTGACACTATGTGTGAAGAGGAAAGCTCACCATCATTATAGACAAGAAATTCATGGGGCTGGGCAGTTGGCTCAGTGGTAGAGTGCTTGCCTTGCATGCATGAGGCCCCTGGTTCAATAACTCAGCACCACATAAGCAGAAAAAGCTGGAAGTGGCACTGTAGCTCAAGTGGTAGAGCGTTCACTCACCTTGAACTGAAGAGCTGAGGGACAGTGCTCATGCCCAGATTTCAGGCACCATGACTGGCAAAGAAAAGAAAAGAAAAGAAAAAAAGAAAAAAGAAATTCAGACCAGTTCCCAGGGTCTGAATAGATGCCCCAGCACTGGAAAAAATAATATTCATATATATGAGATCTATTTACATACATAGGTTCTACTGCATATGACATTTATTACTCTTATTTATTTAGTATTGTTACACATATAACATTTCCTTTATTATATCATATCTCATAGGATATATTTGCATATGGATTATACATCGTATTGAGACCCAGGACTTTCACAGAGAATGAACAAAAAGTGTAAAATTGGCTTCTTACTCCACAAATAAGTTTTTGGCCGTGCTGGAATTTCAACTGAGCCTACATTGCCCAATCCATAAATGGGGTACAGTCTTAGCACACCAGCCTCCAGCAAACTGAGCATCCAGGAAATTCTAAGGAACTGTGACCAAGCCACAGTAGTGCTCAATTGATAAATGTGTAGATTGATATTATATATATATATATATATACATATATATATATATATATATATATATATATATATACCTGCATCTATATGTATATATATATTTACACAGACTTACAAAGAGGGAATGTGAAGATGTTATTAAATTATATATATGTTATAACCAATTATTAGTTACTAAATTATGACTCCATTTAATGAAGTATCATAGTTAAATACTTACAACAGCATTAATTAAAAATTAGTCAATATCCTTAATCATACCTTGGTGCTAGAATGAAGATATATATCCAATAATTTTTGTGTGGCATTCTAAAATACAATCATGAATTAACGGCAAATTTAATTATTACTTTTATAACATTCCATTAGCATTCACATGAACAAGAATGAGTTCATCAGGATCTCCCTCCATTTGTGGGTGATAGTCATAGCACTCGAATTCCAGGCCTGGGTAGATTACTTTGAATGCAAAACATTGGAATGACACTGTGAAGATTTCAGATTGTCACAATTAAAATAAAGAACAACAAGAAGAAAAGAAAGCCAAGTGTCAGTGGCTCCTGCCTATAATCCTAACTCCTCCTGAAGCTGAGATGTAGAGAATGCCAATTTGAATGCATCCAGGGTAAAAAAGTCCAAAACACTCTTCTTTCTAAGAGATCACAGGGGGGAAAAAAACCATGAGTGGGGCTGTGGCTCAAGGGCAGAGTGCTATCCTTGAGTAAAAGGAGCTCAGGGACAGGGCCTAGGCTCATAGGACAACCCTGGACCTTCCTCAACCCCCCCCCAAATAAAGGAGGCAATAACTCCATGTCTCTGTGTATGGATGGATGATGGGCATTCAGCAGGTTGCTCATGTCCATCCCCCCAACCTGGGCAAGTCCTCAGAGAGTCCTAAGTCTGAGCCAGCACCTTGAACAAAGCATCCTTCTCTGCCATTTAATAACTGAAGCCCCCCCCCCCCGGCTTTGCCTGGGCAGTGCAACAAGTGCCTTATGTTCTGGTTGAGATGTCCCATCGGGACACCTAGCAGCCAGCCACTGCCTCCAGGGAGACCACAGTTCCTAGGCTGTAGGAGTTGTCAAAGTTTCTGGCTCCATATTCTCTATCCCTCTGTAGAATATGTGAGCCTACTTCTCTGGGGCCTGGTGGCTATCCCTCATTCACCATTCCTCATTGCCGAGTCACATCCTGGTCCCAAATCTTGGCAAAGATATGAAATAGCCAGCGATTCCTGCACCAAAAGGGGTAAGCCAATAAATCCCACCCTCATAGTTCCTGTCAGAAGTGAGCCTTGGGCTGTGAATGTGGCTTAGTGGTAAAGTGCTTACTTAGCACGCACGAAGCCCTGGGTTTGATTCCTCAGTATCACAGAAACAGAAAAAGCCAAAAGTGGCACTGTGGCTTAAGTGATAAGAGTGCTAGCTTTGACAAAAAGAAACTCAGGAACATGCCCAGACTCTGAGTTCAAGCCCCAAGACTGGCAAAAAAGTGAGCCTGGTGAGACATATTCTTCTGGTACTCATAGGAGAGCCAAGGTTAGAGGTAAGAGGTAGGGTAGAGGACAGTTGCTGGTGGCTCACACCTGTAATCTTAGCTACTCAGGAGGCTGATATCTGAGGATCACAATTGCAAGCAGGAAAGTCTATATGAGACACTTATCTCCAATTAATCACCCAAAAGTCAGAAGTAGAGCTGTGGTTCAAGTAATAGAGTGCTAGCCTTGAGCACAAAACCTCAGGGATAGTATCCAGGCTATGAATTCAAACCCTAGGACTGGCAAACACACACACACACACACACACACACACACACACACACACACACACACACCAAGCTAGAGCATTTGCCAGTCAGCCTGCACAAGTTCCATCTCTAGCAACACACACACACACACACCAAGCTAGAGCATTTGCCAGTCAGCCTGCACAAGATCCATCTCTAGCAACTCAATATTAAAAAAAGAGGGAGAAGGGAAGGAAAGACTGGCTCCTGGAGGTGATATAACTAGTGCCAAAATTCCACAGGAGTTCTAAGATGTGGAACAAGATAGAGAGCCTCAGGCAGAAGGTACAACATGCACAAAGTTTCCTGAGGTGTGGTGTAGAATAGGTGGTGTGGGTGGAATGAATGTTCTGTGGCTTCACACAAGTCCTGCAGGACATTCAAGGCTGGGTCAAGGTTTGTACTTGAGCCACAGGGAGGGCAGAGGGTGGAGGTCCCAGAATGGGGCTAAGGGGAAGATGAGCTTGGCTTTTCACCATGGACCCCAGCAATTTCCTGTGGCTGGAAGACTATTTTTCACAGCTCCTTACCCTCAGGCCTCCTTTACATGGAGGAGTCAGGGCAAATGCAGGGAAGAACACTTGCTTAAGAAAAGCTTCTAGCCCAATGCTACTGGTGGCTCAACCCCTGTAAATCCTAGCTACTGAAAAGACTGAGATCAAAATCATGGGTCAAAGCCAGCTCAGGGGAGGAAAGTTAGTGAGACTCTTCTTGCCGATGGACTACCAAAAGCCAGAAATGGAGCTGTGGCTCAAGTGGTAGAGTGCCAGACTTGAAGCAAAAATTAAAGAGACCGGAGCCCAGACCCTAAGTTCAAGCCCCAGTACTGGCATAGAAAAAATAAAGAAAAGCTTTCAGGAGTTCCTAGTCCACTGTGGTGAAAGTCCAAATCAGTTGGGTGCTGCTGGCTCATGTTTATCCTTCTAGCTCCTCAGGAGGCTGAGATCTGAGGATCATGGTTCAAAGCCAGCCTGGGCAGGAAAGTCCAGGAGACTCTGATCTCCAATGAATCACAGGAAAACTGGAAGTGGTACTGTGGCTCAAGTGGTAAGCTGAAAAGCTGAAGGGACAGTGCCCAGGCCCAGAGTTCTAGCCCCATGAGCAACACCTGTCCTGCTTGAACCTCACTCTGTGGCTCTAGGCAGAGTAATTTCCAGTGGGCCCCTAAGGGTCTCCCAATATCTACATGTCTTACAAGTCTTGAAAGCACCACTCTTTGGGAACCTTTGCCTACAGAGCGGGCCAAAGTATCAGAGAAGGATTTAGCCTTGGGGCACGGAGGACATGGGCCAGAATGGCATCAGAATGGCAACTGTCATGGGTGCAGTGTGGATCTGAGCAGTAAGTCAACATTTCAGACCAGGTTTCTGGGCCAGGAGGGGCAAGATCTGCAAGATGGCACAGCAGGTAATGCCTACTCACGGGGGCAAATTTGTCAAGCAC
This sequence comes from Dipodomys merriami, assembly GCF_024711535.1. NCBI lineage: Eukaryota > Metazoa > Chordata > Mammalia > Rodentia > Heteromyidae > Dipodomys > Dipodomys merriami. Next base: position 13,231 of record NW_027203120.1, on the reverse strand, counting down.
ACCTTGGGTGGGTGTTGAGTTGGGCTCATGAAAGACTCGTAGGCTCAGGAATCCACAGGTGGCTGGCTGCTGCTTGTAGCAGTGGCTATCCCAAGAGTCCCAGGGCTCAGAGCCCTGCTTTCCTCAACAATGTTCAGCGGCAGATGAAGGTCTGCAATCATGCACCGAGTAAAAACGTGTTCTTCCCTTGGTCCTGTACCCTATGCATGGATGGAGGTGCCGGTTCCATGGAATTTACTGCTATGGCCCAGACCCCTCAGCCCGAGAAGGAGTTGGGGAGAAATAACTTATGTGTCCAGAATTTACTATGACTGTGCCTCTCGACTGCCCCCAGTTCTAGCTCAACTCATCATTACAACCTACCTGTGTGTGTGTGTGTGTGTGTGTGTGTGTGTGTGTGTGTGTGTGTGTGTGTGTGTGTGTGTGTGTGCATGGGCACATCTTGGTACTAGGGCTTGAACTCAGGACCTGGGCTCTGTCCCTCACTTTTTCATTCAAGGCTAACAACTCTACCACCTGAGGCAGAGCTTTTCTTCCAGCTTTCAGGTGGTTACTGGGAAAGGAGAGTCTCACACACTTTAGAAAAGTGAGCTGGTGATAAGAAATGTACTCATTACCTTGCCCATGTAATTGTAACCCCTCTGTACAATATTTTCACACACAAAAAAAGATCCTACTGATACCAGAAAAAAAAAGAAAAGAAAAGTGAGCTGGGCTGCCTCTGAATGCCAATCCTTAGATCTCAGCCTCCTGAGGAGCTAGGAATATGAGAGCATGAGCTATTAACATCTGGCCACATTTTCCTTCTTGGCTAAGACAGTGTACCTCTCTCCCAGCCTAGCTCCCATCTACAGCTAACCTTCTTCCTCCTCCCCCTTCTCCTCCAGGCTTCAGAGGAAACATACCCTCCGGTGAGAACATAGTAATAGGATATTTGGCAGGTTTGAGCTTTATGTTCTCCACACAGTCAAGGGCTGCTGGGAGCTGATGTGGAGATCAGAGATCTAGGCCAGGGCAAGTAGACAGCTGTTAGAACAGAAGACAGTATGAAGAGACATCCTTGCAGCTGGATGCCAGTGGCTCATGCCTATAATCCTAGCTACTTAAGGCTGACACATGAGGATCAAGCAAGATTCAAAGCTAGCTTGGGTGGGCAGACTCTTATCTCCAATGAATCACCAAAAAGCTGAGAAGTAGAGCTACTGTAGTACAACTGGTAGACCATGAGCCTTCCACAAACAAGCTAAAGGATACCACCTAGGCTCTGAGCTCAAGCCCTGGTAAACACACACACACACACACACACACACACACACACACACACTAACATCCTTAGCAGGTGCCAGTGTCTCATACCAGCAATCCTAGCTACTCAAGAGGCTGAGCTCTTAAGATGGCAGCTTGAAGCCAGCCCAGGCAGAAAAGTTCGTGAGACGCTTATCTCCACTAAACTACTAAAAAAGATGAAATGTGAGCTGTGGTTCAAGTGGTAGAGTGTTAGATTTGAGCAAAGGAAACTCAGTGCCTAGGCCCTGAGTTCCAGCTCTTAGAGATTTTTTTTTAAAAAAGACACTTTCACCTCCCCCCCCGCCCCCGCCGTCAGGCCCTAAATCCAGATATTGGTCATCCTAGATCTCACTTCCACTCTTGCCACTTCTACAGCCCCACCACAAGTGGCCTGTTTCTGGCCAGCTCTGTGTTAAGATGTGAACGTACACAATGGGGGCCTACCAAGGTCAAGGCTAATGCCTAGAACATTGAGGTATTGGCCATACCAGTCTCTCCTACCCCAATTCCCTGGCCCTGGAATCTAAAGTCTGTGCCTCAGTGTTCTGGGCATCCAGAATTCTCTAGAAGGATTTGAGAGGCCCAGCTAAGGCTGGAAGATTGACTTGCCTGCGATAATGTATGTTGACATTTCCTAGACACCAACAGACACTTCCAAGCCATCTTGGCCTCACCTCCAATGTAGCCCGGAATCCTTCTTGCTTGGGTGGCCTTCAGTCCCCTATGAAGCTGGAGTTGGCCAGAGCCACTGGCAACTCCCTTCCCCCACTCACTGCCAGCCTGCTGAGAGGGACATGCAGCCAGAGGTCTAGAAGAGGAAAAGGGCAGGACATCCCATGTCTAAGTTCCCCACCCACAGACAGGCAATACTTTATTGCAGCTGGCCTGGCTGACCCAGAATCCCCTGCAGGAGGCCAAAGATTTGGACATCTGGACTTGGGCCCCAAAGAAAAGTTTGAACTCAGGTCTCTGGCAATTTAGGACTCATTGTAGACCCAGATAGGAGGCTATAGGCAAGGGTGGTGTGGAGAAGGACCACCATCCGAGGTCAGAAAGAGGCAGACAGTCACCCAGGAAGCGGACAGAGAAAGATGAGGAAAATACACACACACACACACACACACACACACACACACACACACACACACACACACATACACACACACACACATACACACACACACACACACACACAAATATGGCACTGGTGTCTCACACCTGTCATCCTAGCTACTCAGGAGGTTGAGGTCAAAGCCAGCCAGCCAGCACAGAAATGTCTGTGAAGCTCTTATCTCCAATGAACCAACAAATAGCCAGAAATGAGCTGTACCTCAAGTGTTAGAGCACCAACTTTGAGCACAGAAGCATAGGAACTTCACCTAGGCCCTGAGTTCAAGACCCAGGTCTTCTACATCCAAACACACAGACACAGACACACACAGACACACACACGAACACACAGACATACACACTGGTAGCCCAAAGCCTCAGCAGTCCCTGAGCACCCTGAATATTCCACCCCAGAGATGATGGCACTACCATCATAGACCAACTGTAGACAAAACTCAGAGCCTCTCACATGTCTGGAATGGTTCACAACACATCATGGCATTTCTACTGTACAGTTATGCAGAAAATTCAGCTACCTTTTGTTTGGTTGTAGGTTATGGAGTTTGAGCTTTGGGCCTGCCAGCAGGGCCTCAGCTCTTCAGATGAAGTTGTGTGTTCTACCACTGGAGCCACAGCACCACATCCAATTTTCTGGTGGTTCATTGGAGATAAAGTCTCACAGACTTTCCTGCCGAAGCTGGCGTTGAACCGTGATCCTTAGATATCAGCCTCCTGAGTAGCTAGGATGACAGTTGTGAGCCACTGGCTGTGCCCGGCTACAACCAACTTCTTTTTTTTTTTTTTTCAGCTTTCTTTCTTTCTTTTTTTATTGTGAAAATACTGTACAGAGGGGTTACAATTACATGGGCAAGATAAGCAGTACATATCTTATCAAGCATTGTAGCCTCCTCCTTTGTTTCCCCTTCCTATCCCTTCCCAGCTTTCCCCTATCCCTTAACCAACCCTTCCCCCCCCCCCACGAAAGTTGTAAAGTTCTTTTTTGATATGACAACTTGTACTTCTCATTGATGCAAGGGTCAGCCTGTATACTTACTTAAATGACTTGTTTTTTCCCCTTCCCCTCCACAAATTATACCACAATTAAATACAGTGAAAGCAGGGGTTGTACTGTGGGCAAGGGACATACAAAGCAACAAAGAAATAATCTTATAAATGTGTTAGAAACAAATGCTTGAAAGAAAAAAAAAAACATTTAAATATAAACCTTAGGGTTCATTTTCCTAACATCACCTTATCTAACCTTTTCTGCTTGACTCATATATATACTAAATATTGCAAATAAAGGAAACCATGGGACCTAAGTTTCTTTGGGCTTGGCTTACTTCACTTAATATAATTTTTTCCAAGTCTTTCCATTTCCTAACAAATGAGGCAATGTCATTCTTTCTGATGGAGGCATAGAATTCCATGGTGTATATATACAACATTTTCTTGATCTATTCATCTACTGAGGGGCATCTGGGTTGGTTCCATATCTTAGCTATGGTAACTAATGCTGTAATAAACATAGTTGTGCTGGTAGCTTTAGTGTGGTCTTGTTTGTAAACATTTGGGTAAATGCCCAAAAGTGGGATTCGTGGGTCATAGGGGTGATCTATGTGGAGTCTTTTGAAGAACCTCCATACTACTTTCCAAAGTGGTTGAACAAGTTTACACTCCCACCAACAATGAAGTAAGGTTCCCTTCTGTCCACATCCCCTCCAGCATCTGTTGTTATTAGAGTTCTTGATTTTTGCCATTCTAACTGGGGTGAGGTAGTATCTTAATGTTGTTTTGATTTGCAACCCTACTACTATCTCTTGCAAGCAAGGAAGGGGTATCTTTCTTTCATGTTTGGTTTTTGTTTTTTATTTTGGTTGAGGGGCTTGAACTCAGGGCTTGGTTACTGTCCCTGATGTCTAATTTTCCTCAAGGCCAGTGCTCTACCATTTGAGCCACAGTGCCACTTCCAGTTAGAGATTGGAGATGAGTATCTGGAGGGACTTTCCTGCCTGGCTGGGAAATGAGATCCTCTGGATCTCAGCCTCCTGAGTGGACAGGAAGACACATGTGAGATGACAGGTGTGAGCCATCGGCTCATGGTTTAAGGTGTCTGAAGGACTAGACACCTTAAGCCAAAAATGGCAAAAACTCCCATTCTCTTGGATTGGAAAAATTAACATTTTGAAAATGGCAATACTTCCCAAGGCTATCTACAAATTCAATGTGATACCTATCAAAATTCCAACCTCATTCTTCAAGGAAATAGAAGAGGCAATCCAAAAATTCATATGGAACAATAAAAGACCCCGAATAGCAAAAACGCTCCTCAACAGAAAGAACCCTGCTGGAAGAATATCAATACCAAATTTCAACCTCTACTATAAAGCCATAGTAATCAAAACAGCTTGGTACTGGCACAAGAACAGACCTCAGGACCAATGGAATAGAATTGAAAACCCAGAAATGAACCTAAAGAACTACAGCTATCTAATCTTTGATAAGGGAGCTAAAAAAATAGAATGGAAGAAAGACAGCTAAAAAAATAGAATGGAAGAAAGACAGCCTCTTCAGTAAATGGTGCTGGCAAAATTGGTTAACTACTTGTAGAAAACTAAAGCTAGATCCTTATATATCACCCTGCACCAGAATCAACTCCAAATGGATCAAAGACCTCGGAGTCAAAGCAGACTCTCGGAAAACATTACAGGATGGAATAGGAGAAACCCTAGGTCTCCTTGGCGCAGGCCAAAATGTTCTTAATAGAGACCCAGAAACACAACAAATCAAAGAAAGGTTGGAGAAAAGGGATTGCATGAAGTTGCAGAGCTTTTGCATGGCAAAGGACATAGCTAGCAAGACCAATAGAAAGCCTACGGATTGGGAGAAGATCTTCACTGAGCCATACAATGGACAAGTGTCTCATATCTAAAATATACTTGGAACTCAAAAAATTAGATCCCACACCAACAAATCCTCAAAGAAACAACTGCCCAATAAATAAGTGGGATAAAGACTTAAAGAGAAACTTTTCTGAAGCAGAAAGAAGTATGGCCAATACACACATGAAGAAATGCTCAACCTCCCTAGCCATAAAAGGAGTACATTTCTTATCAAGCATTGTAGCCTCCTATGCAGCCACCTTCTTATACCAAGGGAAAACCCAACTCATCAAGACACAAACCAAATGTAACCCTACACTTCAGACTTTGTCACCAGCATCCAAAACCATTCTTCCATGGATGGAGAGCATATAATTGACAATACCATTCCACCCCAGATCCCATTCACCCACTCCCTGTCTGCCATAGCCATAACCTCTGGAGTTCTTGGTAAGGCACCACCTACCCTGCTTTGGCTTCACACTGGGGTAAACCTGGGGACTTATTAGAAATGTCTGTACTGTGAGGTCAGCATCTGGTCTCAGAACCACAGAAACACTACTACTTCACCATCTCTTGCAAGCAAGGAAGGGGTGTCTTTCTTTCTTGTTCGGTTTCTGAATTTTTTTTTGTTTTGTTTTGGTTGAGGGGCTTGAACTCAGGGCTTGGGTACTGTCCCTGATGTCTAATTTTCCTCAAGGCCAGTGCTCTAACACTTGAGCCACAGTGCCACTTCGGGTTGGAGATTGGAGATGAGGCTCTGGAGGGACTTTCCTGCCTGGCTGAGAAATGAGATCCTCTGGATCTCAGCCTCCCGAGTGGGCAGGATGACAGGTGTGGGATGACAGGTATGAGATGACAAGTGTGAGCCACTGGCTCATGGCTTAAGGTGTCTAGTCCTTCAGAATTTCCACCTAGTCCTTCTCTAGACACTACCACCTAGACACCCCTCTACCTCCTTCAGGGAAAGCAAAGGGAGGCTAGAATCTGGGTGGGGTCATGGGGATTAAAGGGCCCACTCCACATCACTAACCCCCTCTAAGCTCCCATCTGCCTCCTCTGGATTGCCTGGTCTTCCAGGGTGGATCAGACCCACAAGGAGTTCTGGGGCCTGCCCTATGTCCCCGTGCCCCACCCAACCGATACCTGAGGACTTCTTGGGCCAGCTGCGCCATGTCCCGGTGGAAGACGTTGGGAGGGTTGCTGATAACCAGGCCCAGGGGTACCCAGGGCAGAAGGAGTGTCCAGCTCCCCTCTGTCAAAGGAGACACAAAGCACAGATGGATCTACTAAGAGATTCAGTGCATCTACCTGTCACGAAAGGTCCCTGGGAGAAGTGTTTTATGGTGACAGCCCTGGGGCCTGACCTCAGGGCCCGGCACTGTCCCTGACTTTCTGTGTCTACAGGGGAGTGCCCTTTCACCTGAGCCATGGTGCCACTTCCAGCTTTTACTGTGTATGCAGGACCTAGGAATTGAACCCATGCTTTCCTGTGTGCTAGGCAGCTCTACCTCTAGGATGCAATCCCAGCCCTGGATAGCTGTTCTTCTGTGATCCCTCGGGCCTGTCTTGGGACAGTCTCGCACATCTATACCAAGTCTCTCACCAGCAGCCCTGGCTGGAAATGAACACGCTCTGCTATGTTGCCCATCATCTGTAGCACCTTTGTTGTCTGTGCTTCCTACAGATCCTCCTTGTTAAGCAAGACCCCTTTTCAAGTGCTGTCTCCAAGAAGCCCTTTCTGATCACCTTGGAAAAGCTGGAGCCTCTCCGCTGTGCAGGCTGCCAGCCTTGTCAGACTCTGCCCTCCAGCCAGTGTGTGTTGAGAATGCATGAAGGGGAAGGCCTGGATTCCACCACCGGATTTCTGAAGGCCCTGATACACCACCCAGGGGCAGGTGTTGTATCACACTCCGTGAGAGGGGCTCGAGGACTGGGCAATCTGTGGGCAACATGACAGGGCCATTTCTTTTTGTGGGCTTGAACTGAGGATCTGGGAGCTGTTTCTCTGAGTTTTATTGCTCATGGCTGCTGCTCTACCACTTGAGCCACAGCTCCACTTCTGGCTTTTTGGTGGTTCCATGGAGAGAAGTGTCTCTCTCGCTTTCCAGCTTATGGCTGGCTTTGATCCTTGATCCTCAGATCTCTGCATCCCAAGTCACCAGGATGTCAGGCTTGACCCTGAGCCAGAGGTGACGGGCACCAAAGGCTTTTTGGTTTTTGTTTGCTTCCGTTTATCTCCTGTGAACTAGCAAGCCCAAGTTAAAATAATCAGTTACAGGGGATCAAATTCCTCCCCTAGGTCGGTTAATCCAGGCAGATAAAATGTCTTTGGAAAAGGCTAGTCTGAGTTGGCTTAGGGATGTTTGTGTGTGTGGGTGTTAGGGATACCTATCCTCATCTACGTGATGCCTCCTCCTCCCAGCAGGGAGTGCATCCAGGATCCTGACCCCAAGGGAGGTGGATGAGGGAGGGTACCTAAGGTCACATCCAGGGGGATGATCCGAATTCTGTCCTGCACTGATAAAGCCTGGACAGATAAAGGAGAGAAGGAGAGGGTTATTGGAACAAGAAAGTGAGCCCCTACCTTTGGCTACATGTACCAGCAAGAAAACTGAATACATCTTTCTTGGTAGTCAGAAAAAAGATGTACACTATTCATTTATTTTATGTTTGTGTTAGTCCTAGGGCTTGGATTCAGGGCCTGGGTGTTATCCCTTAGCTTCTTTTATTCAAGGTTGAGGCTCTACTAACTGAGCCTCAGCACCACATCTGGCTTTTTTGTGTGTGGTTTTGGGGAGCTAGGTGGTTTATGGGAGATAAGAATCTCCTGGACTTTCCTGCCCGGGCTGCTCTGAGTCACATCCATCAGATCTCAGCCTCCCAAAGAGCCAGAATGATGGGTGGGAGCCATGAGCTCCTGACTGCCGCCATCCATTTATAATCCCTTAGGCCCAGAGCCAGGCCACCTATACTACCCCTCCTTGTTGGGAGTAGGAAGCAGACATGAGTGGGTTTGATACTTCAACAACCTACCTATCTTTGAGCATTGTTCTGGGTCAGTCTGATGGAGGCTTCGTCCTTATCCACAGCAATGACATGGCTCTGTCACAAGAACAAATGTCCCCCCGGGAGGCGTCAGGTCTGTGGTCTTTCCTCTGAACCCCGCCACCCTAACCAAAACGACACTCCCCAGCAAAGCGTAGTACACACAGAGTGTTTTTATTGTCTTATACCCAGGGTCTCGTCAGATACGTGGGGGTATAGGTCAGAGGCCCGGAATTGTGCTGGCAGGGGGACAAGGCGACACCTTCTCATCCACTTTCCTTCAACAGTGTAGCAGAGGGATGTGGGCAAGGACTGATGGGATAGACAATGAATAACCATCACGGTCTAGCCAGGGCACAGAGGGGCTTACCTCAAGGGGCTGGTTCAACAGGCTGGGCAAACAGCTCCTGACCCACAGCCCACCTCCAGAATGAGAGGGCCACCTTGGGTTCCAGCCACATGGGAATGCTGGGCCACCTCCTCCAGCATTCTACCAATTCCTGCGAGAGAGAAAGAGAGAGGGAGAGAGAAGAGACAGAGAGGGAGAGAGAGAGAGACAGAGGTCCAGAATTACACTTAAGCCAGGTGCCGGTGGCTCGGACCTATAATCCTACCTACACAAGAGGCTGAGATGTGAAGATGGTGGTTCATAGCTGGCTCCAGAGGAATGTCTGTGAGACTCTTATCCTCAAAGAACCAACAGAAAACCGGAAGTGATGCTGTGGCTCAGGGGGTAGAGTACTAGCCTTGTTCTGAGGAGCTCAGGGATAGCATCCAGGCCTAGAATTCAATCCCCACAAATGACAAGAAGTGGACTTCCCACACAAGAAGGGACTGAATAACACACAGGGTCCTAGGAAGCCTGGCAGAGAAATCAGGCCAAGATTCCTCTCAGCTGGGGTCATGAGTAGGTCACCTGGCTTCTCCATGACTCATTTTCCCCAGCTGGAAAAATGAATAGAGTGAAAAATCCCTTCCGCATGGGGACAGGGTAATGATGAAAGGCAGCCATGTTTTGTTTCATAATCCCACACCTGTTGCTTGATTAATAACAGACCCCATCTGAGCCCTTTCCCGGCAACTTCCTGTCATATGCTCACAGAATTGTTGAGAACTGTATCTGACACCTGCTCCCTCTGTGCCTGGCCCTGCTCCAGAGACACCTCTGTATTAGTCCCTTATTTACTCACAACTGTCCTATGAGGAGACTTAGGTCCAATGGTGGACATCCAACCCAGAGCTTCACCTGTGGTCAAGAATCGGCTGCCGTGAACTAAGAGTTTGGGACAATCCATCTAAAATGATGACTGAGCAGGGCACTAAATGTCTACCACCACCACTACCTCCCCCCACCCCCCACATACACACAAACACACCTCCACCATCCTTTGCAGGCAAAGATGTTTTACTTTCTTTCTTTTGGTTGGTTGTGGGGCTTGAACTCTGGGCCTGGGTTCTATCCCTGACCTCTTCAGCGCAAGTCCAGCACTCTACTACTTGAGCCACAGCACCACTTCCGGTTTTCTGGTGCTTTATTGGAGAGAAGACTCTGAGGGTCTTTCCTGCCCAAGCTGGCTTTTACCATGATCCTAAGATTCAGCTCCTGAGTACTTAGGATGAGAGCCATGAGCCACTGGCACCCGGCCAAAGAGGCTTTTCTATGCCTGTCATCCTATCCCCTCAGGAGACTGAGATCTGAGGACTGCACTTGGATGCAACCCTTGGCAGCAAAGTCATTGAAAACTCTTATCTCCAATTAAACACCCAAAAACCTTGCAAGTGGAGCTGTGGCTCAAATGGTAGAGTGCTAGCTTTGAGCATGAAACCAGGGATGGGACCCAGGCCCTAGTTTTAAGCTTTTTCTAGCATAGACCCACCCAAGAAAAGGAAGCAGGTGAGCACACGGGAGTTCAAAGCTCACACACAATACTCAAGACTCACAGAATAGACCCCATCCTGCTCTGAGTCTCTAGATTCTATGTACTAGATCATGGCAGGCTGAGATGGGACTGACCATGCACCAAGTCAGGACATTCAAGTACAATCCATACTGAGGATCCCATGACCTCATCAAGGATCAAGATCTCTCACTGTCCTGCCTTGACACTGGGCAGTCAGGTGAGATCTAGTTATCCAAACAAAGGATATGGGAATGAATGAATTTCTCAGCCAAGGGATGCAGACTGGAGGGCTCTAGGTCCCTCTCTCTCAGGGAGGAGAAAGGGGCTGATCCATCTCAGGAATGTTCCTGGGTTGTGAGTATCCTCAAAGAAACAACCCTGCTCCCACCCCAGTGCCTCCTGATTTCCCACTAGCCTCAACCTTCAGTCGGCCCCTCCCACATCTGCCATCTAGACTAAAGGGTGAGCCAGCAAAGAGACCCACCTCTACCTCTGAGAATGGCAGTCAGGGGGCCGTAGAATCCCCTAGAGGAAGTCTGGGGGCAACACGGGTCTGACTCTTGCCCTCATTCCCTGGGTGTCCTGTTCCAGTGGCACGCTTACCTCTGTCTCTGGTCGAGGAATGAACACTGGGAGTGTCACCTTCAGATTGAGCCAGCAAAAGTGCCAGTGCCCATGGATGTACTGCACAGGCATCCTGCAGTGGACGACAGCCAGGTTTTCAATGGTGAAACCAGAGTGCCAGGACTTTTAATAGCCATGTGGCTGGGTCGAAGATTCTATCACTGATGGTCTAGGCCTGAGTCACTGGATCTGGGATTGTCCTCCCTCTTCATCTCCCTGCTAATCCCTTGCCACCCCCCTCTGGACACTCCCTCAGCCTATACCTTCCTAGCGCTTGGACAGTATCTTCTTATCTGACCAGAAAATAAACTCCATGAGCCAGGGGAAATTGAAACTCTGTGACCCACCCTGAGTCCTAGGGTCTACCCGAGGCTACTTCCCTCTGCAGTCAGCGACCACTCAGATTTGTATGTCATGAAGTTGCTGATGTCATGAATGGGTCAGTGGCTTGGTCCTACACACTAGCTTTAGGCTCTGGAACTGTCCCCACAGAGATTGTGAATGGTTGGCTCCCTTGATCTAGGGACTCCAAACCAAGGCTTGCATGCTCCCTTCCTTCCTTTCCTCCTTTTCTCCCTCCATCCTTCCCTCCTCTCTTTCTCTTTCCTTTCTTTGTGTCACTCCTGGGCATGAACTCAGAGCCTGGGTGCTGTCCCTGAGCCTTTTTACTCAAGGCCAACAGTCTACAGCTTGAGCTGCTAATCCACTTCTGGCATTTTCTTTTTGGTAGTCAGTTGGAGATAAAGAGTCTCAAGCCTCCTAAGTAGCTAGGATGACAGGTGTGAGGCACGAGCATCCAGCTCAAACCAAGATTTCTTCATGTGCTGTGGAACCAGCACTGGAACCTTTCATCGTGTATGACTCCAACTCTCTCTCCCCCAGGAACTGGCACACACTGTAACGTTTTGTTAGATAAATAGATGAGCATCTGTCTATGACAATACTACAGAAAAGTCCCATCCAACTCAGGTAAGCATCCTGGGTGGGGGTAAAGCCTGATGTAGCTCTCCCACAGTTCTCCCTCCTCCCTCTTCCCACCCTCCTGGTGCCACCGCACTTAACTGTTTTGGTTCCAAGGACGTGAGCCATGTACTCACTGTATTCTGGGGTCTCTAGGATGACTATCTTCTCAAAGATCTCTGTCCAGCCACTGACCAGCTGTATGGCACTCTATTCCCCACTCAGCTGTGAACAAGGTTGTCCTGAGTTGAAAGCTTGGCTCAAGGGGCCTCCTCTGCACTCCCTAGTGCCAGACTGGATGGTCCACCATATCCGGCCCCCAATTTTCATGTTGCAGAAAAGGATCCCTGAGGCATCCTGGGTCTCTGAATCTCCCAGAGTCCAGTACAGGTCCTGGGAATTTTCTCTGCTCACAGCAATCAGGCTGCAGATGGCAAGGTCACAATCTCTGCTCCCCACAACATTCTCGAATGTAGTGATCACCCTAGAGAGAGCCGGAGGAGAATCGGCAGCTGCCGGAGAAAGGCAGTCAAGGCACGGCGTTCATATCAGGAGACCATTTGGCTCCGCAACTCTGCTTGTGCTGCTTGAATATCATTGTTTGGTGGCTGAAATGGTCCTTCTCATTTGACCCATTATCCCAAGCATTAGTAGAAATTGCCAGCTTCAAGGAAAAAACCCTGGAAAAGCTGGCATTTCAACTTGTCCCAATCAAACTTAAAGGGTTCCAAAGTCAGTGGTCCCCTTTTCCTTCCAGACAGCCTACAGTAGGTTACAGAAAATGGCATTCAGAGAGCCCTAGCTAACAGCCATGTCCTGATACCAAGCAGGCTCCAGCAGGGGCAAACACTTGCCTACCATTGCCTAGCTGGAAACAGCCCAGGAGGGACACAGATTGGAGTCTGCAGGACTCCAGGTAGGACTACCCACCAGTGCACTGCCCCTAGAGTGAATCCACGCCACCACTGGGGGACGGAGCCCCCTCCCCAGATGCCCACTTACATGGTCAATACCCTGGGTAAGATTCTCCTCTCATCCTCAGTCGTGGTGAACCATCTGCTATGTCACACCGTTCATCACTTCCCAGACCCTCCTAGATTCACAGCCCCTGCCCTACTACCTCCCATCTAATTCCCTATTTATGTTTGGCAGACTCATTCCCAACCTTGAATTAGCTCCAACTATACACACCAGAGCAGACTGTCTGGCTGGAAGAGTGCGGCTGTGATCACAGTAGCCTCATGAGCCTTCTGGCTAAAGACAGAAAGGCAGGTGTCCACTCTGGTCTGCGGTTCACACAGGCCTCCTAGAAGAGACCCACGCAGGTCCAGCAGCTACTGTGGGCTGCAGAAAAGGGGAAGAAAGAGGTGGAAAGGAACATCTACTGAGACCTTCTCTAAAGGAGCCATGAAACGGTGA